>NC_079221.1:60059508-60086142 GCF_029633865.1 Lampris incognitus
TGTCATGGGGCCAAATGCCAAAAATGTCGTCCAAATACCTAAGATAAAGGGATGGTTGTAGGGGGCATTTGGCCAAGGCTTCTCGCTCCCACTCGCTCATATAGAGGTTGGCGTAGGAGGGGGCGAATCTCTGGCCCATGGCTGTCCCGTTAACCTGGAGAAAATATTGGTTATTAAAAAGGAAGTCATTGTTAGTAAGGCAGAGTTCTATTAATTGGATGAGTTCTTGGTTGGGTCTGTTCCGGTCGGGGTTTCTATTGAATATGTTTGTAAGTGTTTGTAGTCCAAGGTGGGTGTTGATGTTTGTGTATAAGCTATCGATGTCAATTGTAAAGAGATATGATTGGTTCGGGACTGCCATGGACCTGATAATTTCTATGAAGTGATATGTGTCCTTGATGTAACTCGGATGTTGGGTGGAGAGGGGCCCCAAGAAGTGGTCGATGTACTGAGAGATGTGGTAGGTGGCGCTGTTGCAGTCGGAGACTATTGGTCTTCCGGGAGGGACCTCAAAAGGGATAGTCCAAGTGTGTGGTGGTTTATGTATTTTAGGTAGTAAGTAAAAGTAGCGTGGTCGTGGGTTGTCCGGTCCGAATAAGTAGTTTTTTTGTTTGGCGGATATATATTTTTTGTTGTAGAGTGTTTGAATGATAGTCCTTAGTCTGCTTTGGGTGGGTATTTGAATTGAGTCGTCCAGTCGTTTATAGTATGTGTTGTTGTTGAGTTGTCTATTGGCTTCTATGAGGTATTGGTGACGGTCCATGATGATTATTTTGGATCCTTTGTCCGCCGGTTTTATGATGATGTTGGGGTTGTGGGTAAGTTCAGTGAGGGCCCTGCGCTCGGCCCCCGACAGGTTGTCAGAGACGTCTGCCGGGGGCCTGTAGCGTTTCAGGGCCCGTCGGTCTGTGTGTATGAATGATTGTGTTGAAGTATGTAGTCCAGTCCAGTCCGGTTCCCAGTTGGATGGATAGCTGAAAGGTGTGTGTTGGTAGTCGGAGTGGGGATGAAAATAATCAATTAATTTGAGGCGTCTGTGGAAGTTGTGTAGGTCCCTTTGAAGTTCCTCCCGGTCGAATTTGGTGGGTCGTGGGACGAAGGAGAGCCCCTTCTCCAAAAGACGGCGTTGGGCTGGGGAGGGTATGAAGAGGGTTGCTAGATTGAGGATATTGGAGGGGGAGTTCCAGTCCAGGTCCCGGTGCTGGTATGCAGGGGAGTTGTGTGTGTGTGGTACTGGATTTGTTTTGGGGGTTATTATAAATTTAGCTGTGTGCACCAATTGGAAAAGATATGTTTGGCTGTGGTGGGTGTCCAGTGGATGTGGTCCTTCTCTGTTATGAAGGTGTCGTGGGGAATTTCAGTGAGGATGGGGAAGTGTGTGGCCATGGTGTTGTTAATTAATTTCAGGTTGCTCTGTTGTGTGGGTGTGAGGTGGGGCGAGTAGTTGAGGATGGGAAAGTAAATGTCTGCGTTGGGGAAGGTCGACTTTGCTGTGCGGAATAGGGCTTTCAGTTGTTTGATTGTGGTCTGTCTGGGGTCCTGGTCCCTGTTGTTGATCCCCACGGAGAAAATGATAATCTTGGCGTCGGGGTTGGGGAGGGACTTTTCGCATACCTTCAAAAAGTTATATACGTTGGCCCCGGGGTAGCTGTCCAGCTGGATTTGTGAAAATTTGTGAGCTGGGATCCGATTGATGTTTGAGTCTCCCAGCACCAGGACTGGTTTTCTGCCTCTGAAAGACCAGTCCTGGATTTTGCGGTATGGGCGTGCAATGTGATAGGTGGGTTTGTAGGTGGGTGATTGAAAGGGTGAATGGATCTGAACTGTAGTGCAAGGGGAGGTGGGATGGGAAACAGAAGAAAGATTAGGGGTGTATGGGGTCTCTACGCTAAGGGAGGGGGAGAGGGGAATAGGAGAGGGCGAAAGAGAGACAGGTTTGGAAGAGAGTGGGGAGTTGGGGTGGGAGGAAAGAGGCGGAGTGGATTTGGAAGGGGAAGCACTAGGTTCAGGAGGGAGGGGGGAGAGAGGTAGAATGGGTTTGGGAGGGGAAGGGGGAAGACGGGAGGAACGGGGAGGTATGGGGAGGGTGGCGTGGCAATGGGCCTGGGCTATTGGTGTGCAGGTGACCGGGGCAACCCGGCCGGGCAGCTCAACCCCAATTAGTTGTTGAGTGGAGGGCTCAGATAGGGTTATGATTCGGTCATCCTTGACCTCAGTGGACCCTTTCATCATTTCCCTCAATTGCAAAGTTTTTTGCTTTTGTGGGGTCAGCCGCCCCGCCAGGCCATCCCGGGCACCCTCAGCATCTGTCTGTGAGAGATGGATAGAAATGGTATCAGGAATGCAAACTGAAATATTAGAGCGTGTACTGTGTGTGTTGTAATGTGGGTCCTGTGTGGTGGTAGATTTGTTGGGGGGTTGGTGTATTTGGGCTGTAACCTGTGTGTGTGTTATGAGGTTGGTGAGAACGGGTGGTGACTGGGTGGGGTGGGTCTTCTGTTGTGGTGGTGTGTGATGAGCCGGAGTTGGGTGTGTTAATACTTGTCCAGGGGCCTGCGGTGGTCGGATGGGGCCTCTTCTTGGAGGTAGAGCTGTTGGGGGTATGGAAACTTCAGGTGCTGCTGACCGGTTATGATGCTGTATTTCTTCTGTGAGGGAGGTGCGTGGACCGAGGAAGAGGGAGAGTTTGTGAGGGGCTTGTGGTTTGGGTAATGGTGGATAGTCCTTCTCACCTTCTGTGTTTTCTTGAGTCATGGCTGAGGTGTTGTTTGCTTTCCATTGGTTCTTGTGGTGAGGTCCGGGGCTGGTGGTGGTGGTGGTTGCGGTTAGATCAGTATGCAAAATCCGCTGGACTTCCCGCAGGGTTTCTGCTGTCAGCCTGGGGCCATAGCGTTTCTGGGCCCAACCAGTGGCTATTTGTAGAGCCAGAGGGTTGTAGGGGGATGTGACTAATGTGGTTATTGTGTGTGTGTAATGTTGTTGGAGTATAATAATGGTATTGCGCATCCACTGTGTAGTGTTTGTAAATATCTTCGTTCGTGTGTCTGATGTTGGTGTGGATGGCTTAATGAAATCAGTCAGTCGATTGACTTGGCGTAGCATGCCCGGTGGAAATATGTCCGTGGTTATTGCAGTGTCCATAATGTGTTTGTGATGTGTGGCCTGAATGAGTTTAAAATATTGTTTACTTGTGTGTCTGGTTTCTGGGTCCGGTGGGTGAGTGAGAGGGGAAATGTGTGTTTGATATTGCGATGTGGTTGTGCGTGGTCTATTGGGTGGGTGTGTGATAGTGGACATGAGTGGCGTTGGTGTGTGCCTAATAGGTGCTGAGCCGCTTCCAGCCCCGCTCCCGTGCGCAGCCCCAACTCTACGTGTAAAAAACATGGTGGTGGAGGGCTCTTACCTTAATGCCGCAGATGGTCGTTTAGCTGAGGGCTTCTGATCTCGGCTATCCGGGAGTAGATGGACGATTTTCCCGGAGCCGGTCCCCAGCTCGGCGCTGGATTGTTGCCGCAGGTTGTTGTTTTTCTGCTGGGGGGTTCCGATCTCGGTTACCCGGGAATAGATGGAAAGTTTTCCCGGGGCCGCTCCTCCGTTCGGCTCTGGCTAGTGGGGTCACTTAAACAGAGCTTTTCAATTTTAAACGAAAGTCTCTATTTTTTTCATGCCATCTGTCGGGACAGGCGGAGCCCCCCACCGGCGATTAAAAACTAACTTTATTGTTAAAAACAGTTAAGACCGTGCCTGATAAAAAAAGGGGGTCAATAAAAAAGACTAAAACAATTGCCAAAACGGCTGTGTAATAAAAGAGAGTTACCGTGTTGCGCAGGGGAGCAGAGGAGATCCCGACGTTTCGCAGATGTACTGCTTCCTCAGGGGATACTGGAAACGGCCAACATCCGGCGTTTTGACTGTTGGGGAAGGGAGGGTAAGTCCCTCCCCCAAGAGTTCAACATCCAATCCTGTGGTGGTCAGATCATGGGATGGTGCAGTATTGTATTCTGATTGGGTGTGCTAGGGGGTGTGGATTTGGTTTTTGGAGGGAAATCGGGTTAAAGGATCCGATTGGATATTCTGAGGGGGGGAGGGGGAAGGTTTTGAATCGATATGATGTAAAAGGGCCGTTGCTATGGATGTGGATGCAGTGGCTCACCCGGCTGGGCTGGGCGCCCTGGAAACGTGGGCGCCAGTTCGAATCCCAGGGCAGGCGAGCCAAACCCATCCACAAAATCGGCGCTTTTTTTTTTTTTTTTTTTTTTTTTTTTGGGTGGTGGTTTGTTTGTGGGTGCTCGCCGTTAGTGGTGTGGTATTTTATATTGGCTGTGTTGCGATTTGGTTGAAAAACGGGTCTAGATCAGTGGCACGGGCTGGGTTAGGTTTGGGGTTGGGTTAGGGTTATGGGTTTATAAGTTATTTTTATTTTGCGCTGGCCTACTGATCTAAGGGGTGGTGTGGTGGAGAAGGCTGCGGTCCCTCCCGCCAGGGACGAGGGTTCAATCCCCAGAGAGAGCACAAGGGCAGGAGGAGGAGGAGCGACTCAATAGAGTTAATTTAAACAAGGAAGGCTGCCCAGATCCCCGGGCGAGACGGCCTCCCCAGATAAAATTATTAGTAAGATAGATAATAAATAAGTAAATAAATAAATAAATAATAAATTAATAGAGTTAAATCTAGGTAAAATCTAAAAGCTGGAGGAGGAGAAAGTGCTAATTATAAAGTTCTAAGTGCTAAAATACGATAAAAGAAGTGCTATTAAAAACAAAGTGCCATAGTAAAACACATAAATACAAGTAAAAAAATTCAAAAAACCATGCAATAAGTGCTCTGGGTAAAATCACAGCAAACAAAATTAAAAAATTGTCCCCTCCAAACAGTCTAATAAGATTGTCTAAGATTCAGTAAAAGTAATAAATAACAGTTAATAATAATAAATATAAATAAAAAATGCATATAATAAATAAATAAATAAAAAAATAAATAGATAATGGGGTTGTCATCTCGCACCAAGATTAAGACGTGATTGGGATCCTAGGAAAGGGGGATCCGCGCAGCCGGATCGTAGGTCCAGGGACCACCCCACCAGGAGTGGGTCGGCCAGATCGGCCTTCCTTCAGTCCTTATTGAGACCTCCCGGTACCGCGGTCCCCAGCCTGTGGATCCAAATTCTCTCCGCTCTCTTTCTCTGCCCAATGGTCCACCGGTCATTACTCTCTAGACCGGAAACTGTAAGGTGCGTGGGGGGGTGAAGTTGAAAATGTTTGACCAGGGGGGTGTTGAGTCGACCTTGCCCGATATTGTAGAGGTGTTGTGATAGGCGGGTGTGGATGGAGTGCTTGGTTTCACCGATATAATGTTTGTGGCAGAATGTGCATGTGATGATGTATACTGCGTTGGTGGTGGTGATGGAAAGGGAGCCTAGGGTGGGAAAAGCTGTGCCGGTGTGTGGATTATGGATAAATTTTCTATTTTTGTAGTGGTGGGCGTATTGTAATTGGGGTGTGGGGCTATGGTCTGTAAATTGCGATCGAGTGAGTAGTGATTGGAGGCTCTTGTTTTTTCTATAGGCGGAGATGATTTTATGGTTGTGAAAAGCCGGGTGTTGAGACTGTAATATGGCAAAGTTGTGTTTGATAGTACTATGGAGTGTTGTGATCTTATGTGAAAAGGTAGAAACCAGGGGTATGAGTTGTGGTGGGTTCAGATGTGTGCATGTGTGTGGTGGTGGGCCCGAGTCGCCTCCATCCTCAAGGGGTCGGGGATACAAACCTTGGTTCAGGTAGGGGAGGAGGTGGGGGTCGGGGTTGGACCGGGGATACAGACCCAGGTTCGGGTAGGGGGAAGGAAATTGAGGCGGCCCAGGCCCTGGGACCCGGAGTGGAGAAGGGGGGTGCAATGAGCGAGCGGGAGCGAGAGATGCCAGGGTGGTGTTTTTAATGGAACGGAGAAATCGTTTGGAATAGCCTCTGGAGCGGAGGCTGTGGAATAATATTTTGGTGGCGGCGTGAAAGTCTGTGGTGTCGGAGCAGATACGGTGGAAGCGGGTGAGTTGTGATTTGATAATGCCCTTAAAGGTGTGTTTGGGGTGATAACTAGATTTATGGAGTAGGGCGTGTGTGTCTGTTGGTTTGAAGTATACCTTGGTCTGTAGGGTTTTGTGTGTTGTGTTGGATGGCCTGAAAAAAACTGTGGTGTCTAGGAAGTTGATGTGGTCTGGGTCTATGGTGTGTTTGACTTTGATGGAGGGGTGATGATTATTAAGAATGTTGATGAAGGCAGGAAATTGTGTAATGTCATGGGGCCAAATGCCAAAAATGTCGTCCAAATACCTAAGATAAAGGGATGGTTGTAGGGGGCATTTGGCCAAGGCTTCTCGCTCCCACTCGCTCATATAGAGGTTGGCGTAGGAGGGGGCGAATCTCTGGCCCATGGCTGTCCCGTTAACCTGGAGAAAATATTGGTTATTAAAAAGGAAGTCATTGTTAGTAAGGCAGAGTTCTATTAATTGGATGAGTTCTTGGTTGGGTCTGTTCCGGTCGGGGTTTCTATTGAATATGTTTGTAAGTGTTTGTAGTCCAAGGTGGGTGTTGATGTTTGTGTATAAGCTATCGATGTCAATTGTAAAGAGATATGATTGGTTCGGGACTGCCATGGACCTGATAATTTCTATGAAGTGATATGTGTCCTTGATGTAACTCGGATGTTGGGTGGAGAGGGGCCCCAAGAAGTGGTCGATGTACTGAGAGATGTGGTAGGTGGCGCTGTTGCAGTCGGAGACTATTGGTCTTCCGGGAGGGACCTCAAAAGGGATAGTCCAAGTGTGTGGTGGTTTATGTATTTTAGGTAGTAAGTAAAAGTAGCGTGGTCGTGGGTTGTCCGGTCCGAATAAGTAGTTTTTTTGTTTGGCGGATATATATTTTTTGTTGTAGAGTGTTTGAATGATAGTCCTTAGTCTGCTTTGGGTGGGTATTTGAATTGAGTCGTCCAGTCGTTTATAGTATGTGTTGTTGTTGAGTTGTCTATTGGCTTCTATGAGGTATTGGTGACGGTCCATGATGATTATTTTGGATCCTTTGTCCGCCGGTTTTATGATGATGTTGGGGTTGTGGGTAAGTTCAGTGAGGGCCCTGCGCTCGGCCCCCGACAGGTTGTCAGAGACGTCTGCCGGGGGCCTGTAGCGTTTCAGGGCCCGTCGGTCTGTGTGTATGAATGATTGTGTTGAAGTATGTAGTCCAGTCCAGTCCGGTTCCCAGTTGGATGGATAGCTGAAAGGTGTGTGTTGGTAGTCGGAGTGGGGATGAAAATAATCAATTAATTTGAGGCGTCTGTGGAAGTTGTGTAGGTCCCTTTGAAGTTCCTCCCGGTCGAATTTGGTGGGTCGTGGGACGAAGGAGAGCCCCTTCTCCAAAAGACGGCGTTGGGCTGGGGAGGGTATGAAGAGGGTTGCTAGATTGAGGATATTGGAGGGGGAGTTCCAGTCCAGGTCCCGGTGCTGGTATGCAGGGGAGTTGTGTGTGTGTGGTACTGGATTTGTTTTGGGGGTTATTATAAATTTAGCTGTGTGCACCAATTGGAAAAGATATGTTTGGCTGTGGTGGGTGTCCAGTGGATGTGGTCCTTCTCTGTTATGAAGGTGTCGTGGGGAATTTCAGTGAGGATGGGGAAGTGTGTGGCCATGGTGTTGTTAATTAATTTCAGGTTGCTCTGTTGTGTGGGTGTGAGGTGGGGCGAGTAGTTGAGGATGGGAAAGTAAATGTCTGCGTTGGGGAAGGTCGACTTTGCTGTGCGGAATAGGGCTTTCAGTTGTTTGATTGTGGTCTGTCTGGGGTCCTGGTCCCTGTTGTTGATCCCCACGGAGAAAATGATAATCTTGGCGTCGGGGTTGGGGAGGGACTTTTCGCATACCTTCAAAAAGTTATATACGTTGGCCCCGGGGTAGCTGTCCAGCTGGATTTGTGAAAATTTGTGAGCTGGGATCCGATTGATGTTTGAGTCTCCCAGCACCAGGACTGGTTTTCTGCCTCTGAAAGACCAGTCCTGGATTTTGCGGTATGGGCGTGCAATGTGATAGGTGGGTTTGTAGGTGGGTGATTGAAAGGGTGAATGGATCTGAACTGTAGTGCAAGGGGAGGTGGGATGGGAAACAGAAGAAAGATTAGGGGTGTATGGGGTCTCTACGCTAAGGGAGGGGGAGAGGGGAATAGGAGAGGGCGAAAGAGAGACAGGTTTGGAAGAGAGTGGGGAGTTGGGGTGGGAGGAAAGAGGCGGAGTGGATTTGGAAGGGGAAGCACTAGGTTCAGGAGGGAGGGGGGAGAGAGGTAGAATGGGTTTGGGAGGGGAAGGGGGAAGACGGGAGGAACGGGGAGGTATGGGGAGGGTGGCGTGGCAATGGGCCTGGGCTATTGGTGTGCAGGTGTCCGGGGCAACCCGGCCGGGCAGCTCAACCCCAATTAGTTGTTGAGTGGAGGGCTCAGATAGGGTTATGATTCGGTCATCCTTGACCTCAGTGGACCCTTTCATCATTTCCCTCAATTGCAAAGTTTTTTGCTTTTGTGGGGTCAGCCGCCCCGCCAGGCCATCCCGGGCACCCTCAGCATCTGTCTGTGAGAGATGGATAGAAATGGTATCAGGAATGCAAACTGAAATATTAGAGCGTGTACTGTGTGTGTTGTAATGTGGGTCCTGTGTGGTGGTAGATTTGTTGGGGGGTTGGTGTATTTGGGCTGTAACCTGTGTGTGTGTTATGAGGTTGGTGAGAACGGGTGGTGACTGGGTGGGGTGGGTCTTCTGTTGTGGTGGTGTGTGATGAGCCGGAGTTGGGTGTGTTAATACTTGTCCAGGGGCCTGCGGTGGTCGGATGGGGCCTCTTCTTGGAGGTAGAGCTGTTGGGGGTATGGAAACTTCAGGTGCTGCTGACCGGTTATGATGCTGTATTTCTTCTGTGAGGGAGGTGCGTGGACCGAGGAAGAGGGAGAGTTTGTGAGGGGCTTGTGGTTTGGGTAATGGTGGATAGTCCTTCTCACCTTCTGTGTTTTCTTGAGTCATGGCTGAGGTGTTGTTTGCTTTCCATTGGTTCTTGTGGTGAGGTCCGGGGCTGGTGGTGGTGGTGGTTGCGGTTAGATCAGTATGCAAAATCCGCTGGACTTCCCGCAGGGTTTCTGCTGTCAGCCTGGGGCCATAGCGTTTCTGGGCCCAACCAGTGGCTATTTGTAGAGCCAGAGGGTTGTAGGGGGATGTGACTAATGTGGTTATTGTGTGTGTGTAATGTTGTTGGAGTATAATAATGGTATTGCGCATCCACTGTGTAGTGTTTGTAAATATCTTCGTTCGTGTGTCTGATGTTGGTGTGGATGGCTTAATGAAATCAGTCAGTCGATTGACTTGGCGTAGCATGCCCGGTGGAAATATGTCCGTGGTTATTGCAGTGTCCATAATGTGTTTGTGATGTGTGGCCTGAATGAGTTTAAAATATTGTTTACTTGTGTGTCTGGTTTCTGGGTCCGGTGGGTGAGTGAGAGGGGAAATGTGTGTTTGATATTGCGATGTGGTTGTGCGTGGTCTATTGGGTGGGTGTGTGATAGTGGACATGAGTGGCGTTGGTGTGTGCCTAATAGGTGCTGAGCCGCTTCCAGCCCCGCTCCCGTGCGCAGCCCCAACTCTACGTGTAAAAAACATGGTGGTGGAGGGCTCTTACCTTAATGCCGCAGATGGTCGTTTAGCTGAGGGCTTCTGATCTCGGCTATCCGGGAGTAGATGGACGATTTTCCCGGAGCCGGTCCCCAGCTCGGCGCTGGATTGTTGCCGCAGGTTGTTGTTTTTCTGCTGGGGGGTTCCGATCTCGGTTACCCGGGAATAGATGGAAAGTTTTCCCGGGGCCGCTCCTCCGTTCGGCTCTGGCTAGTGGGGTCACTTAAACAGAGCTTTTCAATTTTAAACGAAAGTCTCTATTTTTTTCATGCCATCTGTCGGGACAGGCGGAGCCCCCCACCGGCGATTAAAAACTAACTTTATTGTTAAAAACAGTTAAGACCGTGCCTGATAAAAAAAGGGGGTCAATAAAAAAGACTAAAACAATTGCCAAAACGGCTGTGTAATAAAAGAGAGTTACCGTGTTGCGCAGGGGAGCAGAGGAGATCCCGACGTTTCGCAGATGTACTGCTTCCTCAGGGGATACTGGAAACGGCCAACATCCGGCGTTTTGACTGTTGGGGAAGGGAGGGTAAGTCCCTCCCCCAAGAGTTCAACATCCAATCCTGTGGTGGTCAGATCATGGGATGGTGCAGTATTGTATTCTGATTGGGTGTGCTAGGGGGTGTGGATTTGGTTTTTGGAGGGAAATCGGGTTAAAGGATCCGATTGGATATTCTGAGGGGGGGAGGGGGAAGGTTTTGAATCGATATGATGTAAAAGGGCCGTTGCTATGGATGTGGATGCAGTGGCTCACCCGGCTGGGCTGGGCGCCCTGGAAACGTGGGCGCCAGTTCGAATCCCAGGGCAGGCGAGCCAAACCCATCCACAAAATCGGCGCTTTTTTTTTTTTTTTTTTTTTTTTGGGTGGTGGTTTGTTTGTGGGTGCTCGCCGTTAGTGGTGTGGTATTTTATATTGGCTGTGTTGCGATTTGGTTGAAAAACGGGTCTAGATCAGTGGCACGGGCTGGGTTAGGTTTGGGGTTGGGTTAGGGTTATGGGTTTATAAGTTATTTTTATTTTGCGCTGGCCTACTGATCTAAGGGGTGGTGTGGTGGAGAAGGCTGCGGTCCCTCCCGCCAGGGACGAGGGTTCAATCCCCAGAGAGAGCACAAGGGCAGGAGGAGGAGGAGCGACTCAATAGAGTTAATTTAAACAAGGAAGGCTGCCCAGATCCCCGGGCGAGACGGCCTCCCCAGATAAAATTATTAGTAAGATAGATAATAAATAAGTAAATAAATAAATAAATAATAAATTAATAGAGTTAAATCTAGGTAAAATCTAAAAGCTGGAGGAGGAGAAAGTGCTAATTATAAAGTTCTAAGTGCTAAAATACGATAAAAGAAGTGCTATTAAAAACAAAGTGCCATAGTAAAACACATAAATACAAGTAAAAAAATTCAAAAAACCATGCAATAAGTGCTCTGGGTAAAATCACAGCAAACAAAATTAAAAAATTGTCCCCTCCAAACAGTCTAATAAGATTGTCTAAGATTCAGTAAAAGTAATAAATAACAGTTAATAATAATAAATATAAATAAAAAATGCATATAATAAATAAATAAATAAAAAAATAAATAGATAATGGGGTTGTCATCTCGCACCAAGATTAAGACGTGATTGGGATCCTAGGAAAGGGGGATCCGCGCAGCCGGATCGTAGGTCCAGGGACCACCCCACCAGGAGTGGGTCGGCCAGATCGGCCTTCCTTCAGTCCTTATTGAGACCTCCCGGTACCGCGGTCCCCAGCCTGTGGATCCAAATTCTCTCCGCTCTCTTTCTCTGCCCAATGGTCCACCGGTCATTACTCTCTAGACCGGAAACTGTAAGGTGCGTGGGGGGGTGAAGTTGAAAATGTTTGACCAGGGGGGTGTTGAGTCGACCTTGCCCGATATTGTAGAGGTGTTGTGATAGGCGGGTGTGGATGGAGTGCTTGGTTTCACCGATATAATGTTTGTGGCAGAATGTGCATGTGATGATGTATACTGCGTTGGTGGTGGTGATGGAAAGGGAGCCTAGGGTGGGAAAAGCTGTGCCGGTGTGTGGATTATGGATAAATTTTCTATTTTTGTAGTGGTGGGCGTATTGTAATTGGGGTGTGGGGCTATGGTCTGTAAATTGCGATCGAGTGAGTAGTGATTGGAGGCTCTTGTTTTTTCTATAGGCGGAGATGATTTTATGGTTGTGAAAAGCCGGGTGTTGAGACTGTAATATGGCAAAGTTGTGTTTGATAGTACTATGGAGTGTTGTGATCTTATGTGAAAAGGTAGAAACCAGGGGTATGAGTTGTGGTGGGTTCGGATGTGTGCATGTGTGTGGTGGTGGGCCCGAGTCGCCTCCATCCTCAAGGGGTCGGGGATACAAACCTTGGTTCAGGTAGGGGAGGAGGTGGGGGTCGGGGTTGGACCGGGGATACAGACCCAGGTTCGGGTAGGGGGAAGGAAATTGAGGCGGCCCAGGCCCTGGGACCCGGAGTGGAGAAGGGGGGTGCAATGAGCGAGCGGGAGCGAGAGATGCCAGGGTGGTGTTTTTAATGGAACGGAGAAATCGTTTGGAATAGCCTCTGGAGCGGAGGCTGTGGAATAATATTTTGGTGGCGGCGTGAAAGTCTGTGGTGTCGGAGCAGATACGGTGGAAGCGGGTGAGTTGTGATTTGATAATGCCCTTAAAGGTGTGTTTGGGGTGATAACTAGATTTATGGAGTAGGGCGTGTGTGTCTGTTGGTTTGAAGTATACCTTGGTCTGTAGGGTTTTGTGTGTTGTGTTGGATGGCCTGAAAAAAACTGTGGTGTCTAGGAAGTTGATGTGGTCTGGGTCTATGGTGTGTTTGACTTTGATGGAGGGGTGATGATTATTAAGAATGTTGATGAAGGCAGGAAATTGTGTAATGTCATGGGGCCAAATGCCAAAAATGTCGTCCAAATACCTAAGATAAAGGGATGGTTGTAGGGGGCATTTGGCCAAGGCTTCTCGCTCCCACTCGCTCATATAGAGGTTGGCGTAGGAGGGGGCGAATCTCTGGCCCATGGCTGTCCCGTTAACCTGGAGAAAATATTGGTTATTAAAAAGGAAGTCATTGTTAGTAAGGCAGAGTTCTATTAATTGGATGAGTTCTTGGTTGGGTCTGTTCCGGTCGGGGTTTCTATTGAATATGTTTGTAAGTGTTTGTAGTCCAAGGTGGGTGTTGATGTTTGTGTATAAGCTATCGATGTCAATTGTAAAGAGATATGATTGGTTCGGGACTGCCATGGACCTGATAATTTCTATGAAGTGATATGTGTCCTTGATGTAACTCGGATGTTGGGTGGAGAGGGGCCCCAAGAAGTGGTCGATGTACTGAGAGATGTGGTAGGTGGCGCTGTTGCAGTCGGAGACTATTGGTCTTCCGGGAGGGACCTCAAAAGGGATAGTCCAAGTGTGTGGTGGTTTATGTATTTTAGGTAGTAAGTAAAAGTAGCGTGGTCGTGGGTTGTCCGGTCCGAATAAGTAGTTTTTTTGTTTGGCGGATATATATTTTTTGTTGTAGAGTGTTTGAATGATAGTCCTTAGTCTGCTTTGGGTGGGTATTTGAATTGAGTCGTCCAGTCGTTTATAGTATGTGTTGTTGTTGAGTTGTCTATTGGCTTCTATGAGGTATTGGTGACGGTCCATGATGATTATTTTGGATCCTTTGTCCGCCGGTTTTATGATGATGTTGGGGTTGTGGGTAAGTTCAGTGAGGGCCCTGCGCTCGGCCCCCGACAGGTTGTCAGAGACGTCTGCCGGGGGCCTGTAGCGTTTCAGGGCCCGTCGGTCTGTGTGTATGAATGATTGTGTTGAAGTATGTAGTCCAGTCCAGTCCGGTTCCCAGTTGGATGGATAGCTGAAAGGTGTGTGTTGGTAGTCGGAGTGGGGATGAAAATAATCAATTAATTTGAGGCGTCTGTGGAAGTTGTGTAGGTCCCTTTGAAGTTCCTCCCGGTCGAATTTGGTGGGTCGTGGGACGAAGGAGAGCCCCTTCTCCAAAAGACGGCGTTGGGCTGGGGAGGGTATGAAGAGGGTTGCTAGATTGAGGATATTGGAGGGGGAGTTCCAGTCCAGGTCCCGGTGCTGGTATGCAGGGGAGTTGTGTGTGTGTGGTACTGGATTTGTTTTGGGGGTTATTATAAATTTAGCTGTGTGCACCAATTGGAAAAGATATGTTTGGCTGTGGTGGGTGTCCAGTGGATGTGGTCCTTCTCTGTTATGAAGGTGTCGTGGGGAATTTCAGTGAGGATGGGGAAGTGTGTGGCCATGGTGTTGTTAATTAATTTCAGGTTGCTCTGTTGTGTGGGTGTGAGGTGGGGCGAGTAGTTGAGGATGGGAAAGTAAATGTCTGCGTTGGGGAAGGTCGACTTTGCTGTGCGGAATAGGGCTTTCAGTTGTTTGATTGTGGTCTGTCTGGGGTCCTGGTCCCTGTTGTTGATCCCCACGGAGAAAATGATAATCTTGGCGTCGGGGTTGGGGAGGGACTTTTCGCATACCTTCAAAAAGTTATATACGTTGGCCCCGGGGTAGCTGTCCAGCTGGATTTGTGAAAATTTGTGAGCTGGGATCCGATTGATGTTTGAGTCTCCCAGCACCAGGACTGGTTTTCTGCCTCTGAAAGACCAGTCCTGGATTTTGCGGTATGGGCGTGCAATGTGATAGGTGGGTTTGTAGGTGGGTGATTGAAAGGGTGAATGGATCTGAACTGTAGTGCAAGGGGAGGTGGGATGGGAAACAGAAGAAAGATTAGGGGTGTATGGGGTCTCTACGCTAAGGGAGGGGGAGAGGGGAATAGGAGAGGGCGAAAGAGAGACAGGTTTGGAAGAGAGTGGGGAGTTGGGGTGGGAGGAAAGAGGCGGAGTGGATTTGGAAGGGGAAGCACTAGGTTCAGGAGGGAGGGGGGAGAGAGGTAGAATGGGTTTGGGAGGGGAAGGGGGAAGACGGGAGGAACGGGGAGGTATGGGGAGGGTGGCGTGGCAATGGGCCTGGGCTATTGGTGTGCAGGTGACCGGGGCAACCCGGCCGGGCAGCTCAACCCCAATTAGTTGTTGAGTGGAGGGCTCAGATAGGGTTATGATTCGGTCATCCTTGACCTCAGTGGACCCTTTCATCATTTCCCTCAATTGCAAAGTTTTTTGCTTTTGTGGGGTCAGCCGCCCCGCCAGGCCATCCCGGGCACCCTCAGCATCTGTCTGTGAGAGATGGATAGAAATGGTATCAGGAATGCAAACTGAAATATTAGAGCGTGTACTGTGTGTGTTGTAATGTGGGTCCTGTGTGGTGGTAGATTTGTTGGGGGGTTGGTGTATTTGGGCTGTAACCTGTGTGTGTGTTATGAGGTTGGTGAGAACGGGTGGTGACTGGGTGGGGTGGGTCTTCTGTTGTGGTGGTGTGTGATGAGCCGGAGTTGGGTGTGTTAATACTTGTCCAGGGGCCTGCGGTGGTCGGATGGGGCCTCTTCTTGGAGGTAGAGCTGTTGGGGGTATGGAAACTTCAGGTGCTGCTGACCGGTTATGATGCTGTATTTCTTCTGTGAGGGAGGTGCGTGGACCGAGGAAGAGGGAGAGTTTGTGAGGGGCTTGTGGTTTGGGTAATGGTGGATAGTCCTTCTCACCTTCTGTGTTTTCTTGAGTCATGGCTGAGGTGTTGTTTGCTTTCCATTGGTTCTTGTGGTGAGGTCCGGGGCTGGTGGTGGTGGTGGTTGCGGTTAGATCAGTATGCAAAATCCGCTGGACTTCCCGCAGGGTTTCTGCTGTCAGCCTGGGGCCATAGCGTTTCTGGGCCCAACCAGTGGCTATTTGTAGAGCCAGAGGGTTGTAGGGGGATGTGACTAATGTGGTTATTGTGTGTGTGTAATGTTGTTGGAGTATAATAATGGTATTGCGCATCCACTGTGTAGTGTTTGTAAATATCTTCGTTCGTGTGTCTGATGTTGGTGTGGATGGCTTAATGAAATCAGTCAGTCGATTGACTTGGCGTAGCATGCCCGGTGGAAATATGTCCGTGGTTATTGCAGTGTCCATAATGTGTTTGTGATGTGTGGCCTGAATGAGTTTAAAATATTGTTTACTTGTGTGTCTGGTTTCTGGGTCCGGTGGGTGAGTGAGAGGGGAAATGTGTGTTTGATATTGCGATGTGGTTGTGCGTGGTCTATTGGGTGGGTGTGTGATAGTGGACATGAGTGGCGTTGGTGTGTGCCTAATAGGTGCTGAGCCGCTTCCAGCCCCGCTCCCGTGCGCAGCCCCAACTCTACGTGTAAAAAACATGGTGGTGGAGGGCTCTTACCTTAATGCCGCAGATGGTCGTTTAGCTGAGGGCTTCTGATCTCGGCTATCCGGGAGTAGATGGACGATTTTCCCGGAGCCGGTCCCCAGCTCGGCGCTGGATTGTTGCCGCAGGTTGTTGTTTTTCTGCTGGGGGGTTCCGATCTCGGTTACCCGGGAATAGATGGAAAGTTTTCCCGGGGCCGCTCCTCCGTTCGGCTCTGGCTAGTGGGGTCACTTAAACAGAGCTTTTCAATTTTAAACGAAAGTCTCTATTTTTTTCATGCCATCTGTCGGGACAGGCGGAGCCCCCCACCGGCGATTAAAAACTAACTTTATTGTTAAAAACAGTTAAGACCGTGCCTGATAAAAAAAGGGGGTCAATAAAAAAGACTAAAACAATTGCCAAAACGGCTGTGTAATAAAAGAGAGTTACCGTGTTGCGCAGGGGAGCAGAGGAGATCCCGACGTTTCGCAGATGTACTGCTTCCTCAGGGGATACTGGAAACGGCCAACATCCGGCGTTTTGACTGTTGGGGAAGGGAGGGTAAGTCCCTCCCCCAAGAGTTCAACATCCAATCCTGTGGTGGTCAGATCATGGGATGGTGCAGTATTGTATTCTGATTGGGTGTGCTAGGGGGTGTGGATTTGGTTTTTGGAGGGAAATCGGGTTAAAGGATCCGATTGGATATTCTGAGGGGGGGAGGGGGAAGGTTTTGAATCGATATGATGTAAAAGGGCCGTTGCTATGGATGTGGATGCAGTGGCTCACCCGGCTGGGCTGGGCGCCCTGGAAACGTGGGCGCCAGTTCGAATCCCAGGGCAGGCGAGCCAAACCCATCCACAAAATCGGCGCTTTTTTTTTTTTTTTTTTTTTTTTTTTGGGTGGTGGTTTGTTTGTGGGTGCTCGCCGTTAGTGGTGTGGTATTTTATATTGGCTGTGTTGCGATTTGGTTGAAAAACGGGTCTAGATCAGTGGCACGGGCTGGGTTAGGTTTGGGGTTGGGTTAGGGTTATGGGTTTATAAGTTATTTTTATTTTGCGCTGGCCTACTGATCTAAGGGGTGGTGTGGTGGAGAAGGCTGCGGTCCCTCCCGCCAGGGACGAGGGTTCAATCCCCAGAGAGAGCACAAGGGCAGGAGGAGGAGGAGCGACTCAATAGAGTTAATTTAAACAAGGAAGGCTGCCCAGATCCCCGGGCGAGACGGCCTCCCCAGATAAAATTATTAGTAAGATAGATAATAAATAAGTAAATAAATAAATAAATAATAAATTAATAGAGTTAAATCTAGGTAAAATCTAAAAGCTGGAGGAGGAGAAAGTGCTAATTATAAAGTTCTAAGTGCTAAAATACGATAAAAGAAGTGCTATTAAAAACAAAGTGCCATAGTAAAACACATAAATACAAGTAAAAAAATTCAAAAAACCATGCAATAAGTGCTCTGGGTAAAATCACAGCAAACAAAATTAAAAAATTGTCCCCTCCAAACAGTCTAATAAGATTGTCTAAGATTCAGTAAAAGTAATAAATAACAGTTAATAATAATAAATATAAATAAAAAATGCATATAATAAATAAATAAATAAAAAAATAAATAGATAATGGGGTTGTCATCTCGCACCAAGATTAAGACGTGATTGGGATCCTAGGAAAGGGGGATCCGCGCAGCCGGATCGTAGGTCCAGGGACCACCCCACCAGGAGTGGGTCGGCCAGATCGGCCTTCCTTCAGTCCTTATTGAGACCTCCCGGTACCGCGGTCCCCAGCCTGTGGATCCAAATTCTCTCCGCTCTCTTTCTCTGCCCAATGGTCCACCGGTCATTACTCTCTAGACCGGAAACTGTAAGGTGCGTGGGGGGGTGAAGTTGAAAATGTTTGACCAGGGGGGTGTTGAGTCGACCTTGCCCGATATTGTAGAGGTGTTGTGATAGGCGGGTGTGGATGGAGTGCTTGGTTTCACCGATATAATGTTTGTGGCAGAATGTGCATGTGATGATGTATACTGCGTTGGTGGTGGTGATGGAAAGGGAGCCTAGGGTGGGAAAAGCTGTGCCGGTGTGTGGATTATGGATAAATTTTCTATTTTTGTAGTGGTGGGCGTATTGTAATTGGGGTGTGGGGCTATGGTCTGTAAATTGCGATCGAGTGAGTAGTGATTGGAGGCTCTTGTTTTTTCTATAGGCGGAGATGATTTTATGGTTGTGAAAAGCCGGGTGTTGAGACTGTAATATGGCAAAGTTGTGTTTGATAGTACTATGGAGTGTTGTGATCTTATGTGAAAAGGTAGAAACCAGGGGTATGAGTTGTGGTGGGTTCAGATGTGTGCATGTGTGTGGTGGTGGGCCCGAGTCGCCTCCATCCTCAAGGGGTCGGGGATACAAACCTTGGTTCAGGTAGGGGAGGAGGTGGGGGTCGGGGTTGGACCGGGGATACAGACCCAGGTTCGGGTAGGGGGAAGGAAATTGAGGCGGCCCAGGCCCTGGGACCCGGAGTGGAGAAGGGGGGTGCAATGAGCGAGCGGGAGCGAGAGATGCCAGGGTGGTGTTTTTAATGGAACGGAGAAATCGTTTGGAATAGCCTCTGGAGCGGAGGCTGTGGAATAATATTTTGGTGGCGGCGTGAAAGTCTGTGGTGTCGGAGCAGATACGGTGGAAGCGGGTGAGTTGTGATTTGATAATGCCCTTAAAGGTGTGTTTGGGGTGATAACTAGATTTATGGAGTAGGGCGTGTGTGTCTGTTGGTTTGAAGTATACCTTGGTCTGTAGGGTTTTGTGTGTTGTGTTGGATGGCCTGAAAAAAACTGTGGTGTCTAGGAAGTTGATGTGGTCTGGGTCTATGGTGTGTTTGACTTTGATGGAGGGGTGATGATTATTAAGAATGTTGATGAAGGCAGGAAATTGTGTAATGTCATGGGGCCAAATGCCAAAAATGTCGTCCAAATACCTAAGATAAAGGGATGGTTGTAGGGGGCATTTGGCCAAGGCTTCTCGCTCCCACTCGCTCATATAGAGGTTGGCGTAGGAGGGGGCGAATCTCTGGCCCATGGCTGTCCCGTTAACCTGGAGAAAATATTGGTTATTAAAAAGGAAGTCATTGTTAGTAAGGCAGAGTTCTATTAATTGGATGAGTTCTTGGTTGGGTCTGTTCCGGTCGGGGTTTCTATTGAATATGTTTGTAAGTGTTTGTAGTCCAAGGTGGGTGTTGATGTTTGTGTATAAGCTATCGATGTCAATTGTAAAGAGATATGATTGGTTCGGGACTGCCATGGACCTGATAATTTCTATGAAGTGATATGTGTCCTTGATGTAACTCGGATGTTGGGTGGAGAGGGGCCCCAAGAAGTGGTCGATGTACTGAGAGATGTGGTAGGTGGCGCTGTTGCAGTCGGAGACTATTGGTCTTCCGGGAGGGACCTCAAAAGGGATAGTCCAAGTGTGTGGTGGTTTATGTATTTTAGGTAGTAAGTAAAAGTAGCGTGGTCGTGGGTTGTCCGGTCCGAATAAGTAGTTTTTTTGTTTGGCGGATATATATTTTTTGTTGTAGAGTGTTTGAATGATAGTCCTTAGTCTGCTTTGGGTGGGTATTTGAATTGAGTCGTCCAGTCGTTTATAGTATGTGTTGTTGTTGAGTTGTCTATTGGCTTCTATGAGGTATTGGTGACGGTCCATGATGATTATTTTGGATCCTTTGTCCGCCGGTTTTATGATGATGTTGGGGTTGTGGGTAAGTTCAGTGAGGGCCCTGCGCTCGGCCCCCGACAGGTTGTCAGAGACGTCTGCCGGGGGCCTGTAGCGTTTCAGGGCCCGTCGGTCTGTGTGTATGAATGATTGTGTTGAAGTATGTAGTCCAGTCCAGTCCGGTTCCCAGTTGGATGGATAGCTGAAAGGTGTGTGTTGGTAGTCGGAGTGGGGATGAAAATAATCAATTAATTTGAGGCGTCTGTGGAAGTTGTGTAGGTCCCTTTGAAGTTCCTCCCGGTCGAATTTGGTGGGTCGTGGGACGAAGGAGAGCCCCTTCTCCAAAAGACGGCGTTGGGCTGGGGAGGGTATGAAGAGGGTTGCTAGATTGAGGATATTGGAGGGGGAGTTCCAGTCCAGGTCCCGGTGCTGGTATGCAGGGGAGTTGTGTGTGTGTGGTACTGGATTTGTTTTGGGGGTTATTATAAATTTAGCTGTGTGCACCAATTGGAAAAGATATGTTTGGCTGTGGTGGGTGTCCAGTGGATGTGGTCCTTCTCTGTTATGAAGGTGTCGTGGGGAATTTCAGTGAGGATGGGGAAGTGTGTGGCCATGGTGTTGTTAATTAATTTCAGGTTGCTCTGTTGTGTGGGTGTGAGGTGGGGCGAGTAGTTGAGGATGGGAAAGTAAATGTCTGCGTTGGGGAAGGTCGACTTTGCTGTGCGGAATAGGGCTTTCAGTTGTTTGATTGTGGTCTGTCTGGGGTCCTGGTCCCTGTTGTTGATCCCCACGGAGAAAATGATAATCTTGGCGTCGGGGTTGGGGAGGGACTTTTCGCATACCTTCAAAAAGTTATATACGTTGGCCCCGGGGTAGCTGTCCAGCTGGATTTGTGAAAATTTGTGAGCTGGGATCCGATTGATGTTTGAGTCTCCCAGCACCAGGACTGGTTTTCTGCCTCTGAAAGACCAGTCCTGGATTTTGCGGTATGGGCGTGCAATGTGATAGGTGGGTTTGTAGGTGGGTGATTGAAAGGGTGAATGGATCTGAACTGTAGTGCAAGGGGAGGTGGGATGGGAAACAGAAGAAAGATTAGGGGTGTATGGGGTCTCTACGCTAAGGGAGGGGGAGAGGGGAATAGGAGAGGGCGAAAGAGAGACAGGTTTGGAAGAGAGTGGGGAGTTGGGGTGGGAGGAAAGAGGCGGAGTGGATTTGGAAGGGGAAGCACTAGGTTCAGGAGGGAGGGGGGAGAGAGGTAGAATGGGTTTGGGAGGGGAAGGGGGAAGACGGGAGGAACGGGGAGGTATGGGGAGGGTGGCGTGGCAATGGGCCTGGGCTATTGGTGTGCAGGTGTCCGGGGCAACCCGGCCGGGCAGCTCAACCCCAATTAGTTGTTGAGTGGAGGGCTCAGATAGGGTTATGATTCGGTCATCCTTGACCTCAGTGGACCCTTTCATCATTTCCCTCAATTGCAAAGTTTTTTGCTTTTGTGGGGTCAGCCGCCCCGCCAGGCCATCCCGGGCACCCTCAGCATCTGTCTGTGAGAGATGGATAGAAATGGTATCAGGAATGCAAACTGAAATATTAGAGCGTGTACTGTGTGTGTTGTAATGTGGGTCCTGTGTGGTGGTAGATTTGTTGGGGGGTTGGTGTATTTGGGCTGTAACCTGTGTGTGTGTTATGAGGTTGGTGAGAACGGGTGGTGACTGGGTGGGGTGGGTCTTCTGTTGTGGTGGTGTGTGATGAGCCGGAGTTGGGTGTGTTAATACTTGTCCAGGGGCCTGCGGTGGTCGGATGGGGCCTCTTCTTGGAGGTAGAGCTGTTGGGGGTATGGAAACTTCAGGTGCTGCTGACCGGTTATGATGCTGTATTTCTTCTGTGAGGGAGGTGCGTGGACCGAGGAAGAGGGAGAGTTTGTGAGGGGCTTGTGGTTTGGGTAATGGTGGATAGTCCTTCTCACCTTCTGTGTTTTCTTGAGTCATGGCTGAGGTGTTGTTTGCTTTCCATTGGTTCTTGTGGTGAGGTCCGGGGCTGGTGGTGGTGGTGGTTGCGGTTAGATCAGTATGCAAAATCCGCTGGACTTCCCGCAGGGTTTCTGCTGTCAGCCTGGGGCCATAGCGTTTCTGGGCCCAACCAGTGGCTATTTGTAGAGCCAGAGGGTTGTAGGGGGATGTGACTAATGTGGTTATTGTGTGTGTGTAATGTTGTTGGAGTATAATAATGGTATTGCGCATCCACTGTGTAGTGTTTGTAAATATCTTCGTTCGTGTGTCTGATGTTGGTGTGGATGGCTTAATGAAATCAGTCAGTCGATTGACTTGGCGTAGCATGCCCGGTGGAAATATGTCCGTGGTTATTGCAGTGTCCATAATGTGTTTGTGATGTGTGGCCTGAATGAGTTTAAAATATTGTTTACTTGTGTGTCTGGTTTCTGGGTCCGGTGGGTGAGTGAGAGGGGAAATGTGTGTTTGATATTGCGATGTGGTTGTGCGTGGTCTATTGGGTGGGTGTGTGATAGTGGACATGAGTGGCGTTGGTGTGTGCCTAATAGGTGCTGAGCCGCTTCCAGCCCCGCTCCCGTGCGCAGCCCCAACTCTACGTGTAAAAAACATGGTGGTGGAGGGCTCTTACCTTAATGCCGCAGATGGTCGTTTAGCTGAGGGCTTCTGATCTCGGCTATCCGGGAGTAGATGGACGATTTTCCCGGAGCCGGTCCCCAGCTCGGCGCTGGATTGTTGCCGCAGGTTGTTGTTTTTCTGCTGGGGGGTTCCGATCTCGGTTACCCGGGAATAGATGGAAAGTTTTCCCGGGGCCGCTCCTCCGTTCGGCTCTGGCTAGTGGGGTCACTTAAACAGAGCTTTTCAATTTTAAACGAAAGTCTCTATTTTTTTCATGCCATCTGTCGGGACAGGCGGAGCCCCCCACCGGCGATTAAAAACTAACTTTATTGTTAAAAACAGTTAAGACCGTGCCTGATAAAAAAAGGGGGTCAATAAAAAAGACTAAAACAATTGCCAAAACGGCTGTGTAATAAAAGAGAGTTACCGTGTTGCGCAGGGGAGCAGAGGAGATCCCGACGTTTCGCAGATGTACTGCTTCCTCAGGGGATACTGGAAACGGCCAACATCCGGCGTTTTGACTGTTGGGGAAGGGAGGGTAAGTCCCTCCCCCAAGAGTTCAACATCCAATCCTGTGGTGGTCAGATCATGGGATGGTGCAGTATTGTATTCTGATTGGGTGTGCTAGGGGGTGTGGATTTGGTTTTTGGAGGGAAATCGGGTTAAAGGATCCGATTGGATATTCTGAGGGGGGGAGGGGGAAGGTTTTGAATCGATATGATGTAAAAGGGCCGTTGCTATGGATGTGGATGCAGTGGCTCACCCGGCTGGGCTGGGCGCCCTGGAAACGTGGGCGCCAGTTCGAATCCCAGGGCAGGCGAGCCAAACCCATCCACAAAATCGGCGCTTTTTTTTTTTTTTTTTTTTTTTTTGGGTGGTGGTTTGTTTGTGGGTGCTCGCCGTTAGTGGTGTGGTATTTTATATTGGCTGTGTTGCGATTTGGTTGAAAAACGGGTCTAGATCAGTGGCACGGGCTGGGTTAGGTTTGGGGTTGGGTTAGGGTTATGGGTTTATAAGTTATTTTTATTTTGCGCTGGCCTACTGATCTAAGGGGTGGTGTGGTGGAGAAGGCTGCGGTCCCTCCCGCCAGGGACGAGGGTTCAATCCCCAGAGAGAGCACAAGGGCAGGAGGAGGAGGAGCGACTCAATAGAGTTAATTTAAACAAGGAAGGCTGCCCAGATCCCCGGGCGAGACGGCCTCCCCAGATAAAATTATTAGTAAGATAGATAATAAATAAGTAAATAAATAAATAAATAATAAATTAATAGAGTTAAATCTAGGTAAAATCTAAAAGCTGGAGGAGGAGAAAGTGCTAATTATAAAGTTCTAAGTGCTAAAATACGATAAAAGAAGTGCTATTAAAAACAAAGTGCCATAGTAAAACACATAAATACAAGTAAAAAAATTCAAAAAACCATGCAATAAGTGCTCTGGGTAAAATCACAGCAAACAAAATTAAAAAATTGTCCCCTCCAAACAGTCTAATAAGATTGTCTAAGATTCAGTAAAAGTAATAAATAACAGTTAATAATAATAAATATAAATAAAAAATGCATATAATAAATAAATAAATAAAAAAATAAATAGATAATGGGGTTGTCATCTCGCACCAAGATTAAGACGTGATTGGGATCCTAGGAAAGGGGGATCCGCGCAGCCGGATCGTAGGTCCAGGGACCACCCCACCAGGAGTGGGTCGGCCAGATCGGCCTTCCTTCAGTCCTTATTGAGACCTCCCGGTACCGCGGTCCCCAGCCTGTGGATCCAAATTCTCTCCGCTCTCTTTCTCTGCCCAATGGTCCACCGGTCATTACTCTCTAGACCGGAAACTGTAAGGTGCGTGGGGGGGTGAAGTTGAAAATGTTTGACCAGGGGGGTGTTGAGTCGACCTTGCCCGATATTGTAGAGGTGTTGTGATAGGCGGGTGTGGATGGAGTGCTTGGTTTCACCGATATAATGTTTGTGGCAGAATGTGCATGTGATGATGTATACTGCGTTGGTGGTGGTGATGGAAAGGGAGCCTAGGGTGGGAAAAGCTGTGCCGGTGTGTGGATTATGGATAAATTTTCTATTTTTGTAGTGGTGGGCGTATTGTAATTGGGGTGTGGGGCTATGGTCTGTAAATTGCGATCGAGTGAGTAGTGATTGGAGGCTCTTGTTTTTTCTATAGGCGGAGATGATTTTATGGTTGTGAAAAGCCGGGTGTTGAGACTGTAATATGGCAAAGTTGTGTTTGATAGTACTATGGAGTGTTGTGATCTTATGTGAAAAGGTAGAAACCAGGGGTATGAGTTGTGGTGGGTTCTGATGTGTGCATGTGTGTGGTGGTGGGCCCGAGTCGCCTCCATCCTCAAGGGGTCGGGGATACAAACCTTGGTTCAGGTAGGGGAGGAGGTGGGGGTCGGGGTTGGACCGGGGATACAGACCCAGGTTCGGGTAGGGGGAAGGAAATTGAGGCGGCCCAGGCCCTGGGACCCGGAGTGGAGAAGGGGGGTGCAATGAGCGAGCGGGAGCGAGAGATGCCAGGGTGGTGTTTTTAATGGAACGGAGAAATCGTTTGGAATAGCCTCTGGAGCGGAGGCTGTGGAATAATATTTTGGTGGCGGCGTGAAAGTCTGTGGTGTCGGAGCAGATACGGTGGAAGCGGGTGAGTTGTGATTTGATAATGCCCTTAAAGGTGTGTTTGGGGTGATAACTAGATTTATGGAGTAGGGCGTGTGTGTCTGTTGGTTTGAAGTATACCTTGGTCTGTAGGGTTTTGTGTGTTGTGTTGGATGGCCTGAAAAAAACTGTGGTGTCTAGGAAGTTGATGTGGTCTGGGTCTATGGTGTGTTTGACTTTGATGGAGGGGTGATGATTATTAAGAATGTTGATGAAGGCAGGAAATTGTGTAATGTCATGGGGCCAAATGCCAAAAATGTCGTCCAAATACCTAAGATAAAGGGATGGTTGTAGGGGGCATTTGGCCAAGGCTTCTCGCTCCCACTCGCTCATATAGAGGTTGGCGTAGGAGGGGGCGAATCTCTGGCCCATGGCTGTCCCGTTAACCTGGAGAAAATATTGGTTATTAAAAAGGAAGTCATTGTTAGTAAGGCAGAGTTCTATTAATTGGATGAGTTCTTGGTTGGGTCTGTTCCGGTCGGGGTTTCTATTGAATATGTTTGTAAGTGTTTGTAGTCCAAGGTGGGTGTTGATGTTTGTGTATAAGCTATCGATGTCAATTGTAAAGAGATATGATTGGTTCGGGACTGCCATGGACCTGATAATTTCTATGAAGTGATATGTGTCCTTGATGTAACTCGGATGTTGGGTGGAGAGGGGCCCCAAGAAGTGGTCGATGTACTGAGAGATGTGGTAGGTGGCGCTGTTGCAGTCGGAGACTATTGGTCTTCCGGGAGGGACCTCAAAAGGGATAGTCCAAGTGTGTGGTGGTTTATGTATTTTAGGTAGTAAGTAAAAGTAGCGTGGTCGTGGGTTGTCCGGTCCGAATAAGTAGTTTTTTTGTTTGGCGGATATATATTTTTTGTTGTAGAGTGTTTGAATGATAGTCCTTAGTCTGCTTTGGGTGGGTATTTGAATTGAGTCGTCCAGTCGTTTATAGTATGTGTTGTTGTTGAGTTGTCTATTGGCTTCTATGAGGTATTGGTGACGGTCCATGATGATTATTTTGGATCCTTTGTCCGCCGGTTTTATGATGATGTTGGGGTTGTGGGTAAGTTCAGTGAGGGCCCTGCGCTCGGCCCCCGACAGGTTGTCAGAGACGTCTGCCGGGGGCCTGTAGCGTTTCAGGGCCCGTCGGTCTGTGTGTATGAATGATTGTGTTGAAGTATGTAGTCCAGTCCAGTCCGGTTCCCAGTTGGATGGATAGCTGAAAGGTGTGTGTTGGTAGTCGGAGTGGGGATGAAAATAATCAATTAATTTGAGGCGTCTGTGGAAGTTGTGTAGGTCCCTTTGAAGTTCCTCCCGGTCGAATTTGGTGGGTCGTGGGACGAAGGAGAGCCCCTTCTCCAAAAGACGGCGTTGGGCTGGGGAGGGTATGAAGAGGGTTGCTAGATTGAGGATATTGGAGGGGGAGTTCCAGTCCAGGTCCCGGTGCTGGTATGCAGGGGAGTTGTGTGTGTGTGGTACTGGATTTGTTTTGGGGGTTATTATAAATTTAGCTGTGTGCACCAATTGGAAAAGATATGTTTGGCTGTGGTGGGTGTCCAGTGGATGTGGTCCTTCTCTGTTATGAAGGTGTCGTGGGGAATTTCAGTGAGGATGGGGAAGTGTGTGGCCATGGTGTTGTTAATTAATTTCAGGTTGCTCTGTTGTGTGGGTGTGAGGTGGGGCGAGTAGTTGAGGATGGGAAAGTAAATGTCTGCGTTGGGGAAGGTCGACTTTG
>NC_079222.1:10000-192500 GCF_029633865.1 Lampris incognitus
AACCATGATGAGCGGGACGCAGAAGGTCGATATGGCCGCAACAAGAGCCCATTCTGAACCCTCCACCCAACAAGATGGTGGGGCCTCGCTGCCTGGCCACCCCGGTCCGCGGGCCGCGACACCAGAAATAGACAATCGGCTCCCCACACACCCGCTATCCCCTACCACACCGTTTGCCCGGGCGCTGGGCACACCCCCCCTCCGCCAATCTCCATTCAGACCCACCTACCACATAGCGAGAGCGCACCTTAAAATAACAGCCTGGAATTTTAAACCCCGTAGACCCATCATTATCCTGGGTGATTCAAACATCAATAGGATCCCCCCTCACCACAACCCCGACATACAACTCGACAGTTATCCGGGAGCCACGCTGTATACTTTTCTGAAAGTATGCGAAAAGGCACCGATTTACCCGAACACCAAAATCGCGGTATTCTCAATTGGCCTCAACAACAGGGACCGGGACGCAAAACAAACCTCCATAAAACAGCTCAGAGCACTTTACAGACAGGCCAAAATCACCTTCCCAAATGCAGACATTTACTTCCCCATTATAAATTACTCCTCACGGCTCCCGCCAACCCACCAGGACAATTTGAAAATCATTAACAACACCATAGCCACACACCTCCCCTTCCTGGCAGAAATCCCACATGACACCTTCACCACGGAAAAAGATAACCTCCACTGGACAGCGTCCACAGCCCGCAATATCTTCCAACATTGGTGCAAACAATTAAATTTAACGTCGGCCTGAAGCCTAACCGGGCACGGGACGAGCACACCCCAGCATACCCACGACCGGACACACACCGCAATCGGGACCTGGTCTGGAATTCAGAATCACAAATTTGTAATCTGGCAACATTGTTCACTCCCACCACACCACAACGCCATCTCTTGGAGAGGGGGCTCACCTTCATCCCACGTCCCACCAACTTTGACTGGGAGCAACTTCATAGGGACCTACACAATTACCACAGACGAATAAAACTCAAAAATTATTTCCATCCCGACTCCCAACAACAACGACAACACAAACAATTCAGCCACCCGTCCACCTGGGAACCGGACAAGACCACCCTAGACCCGGAAACACAACACCTCATCCTCCAAGATAGACTGACTCTACGCCGCTACCGTCCCCCGGCGGATGTCCCAGACAACCTACCGGGGGCCGAACGCGCAGCGCTCAAACAACTAATCCATCACCCCAACATCATTATCAAACCGGCAGACAAAGGCAGCAAAATTGTAATCATGGACAGACAACAATACTCACTGGAGGCGAACAGACAGCTAAACAACACCACCTACTATAGACCCCTGGACGATACAATACAACCCCAGACCCAAATTCAAATCCGGACCATTATTCAGTCGCTACATAACAAAAAATACATTTCGGCCAAACAAAAACACTATCTATTCGGACCACAGAACCCACGACCCCGCTATTTTTATCTCCTACCAAAAATCCACAAAGAGCCACAAACTTGGACCGTTCCCTTTGAGGTTCCTCCCGGCCGCCCTATAGTCTCGGACTGCAATAGCGCCACCTACCACATTAGCCAATACATCGACCACTTCTTGGGCCCTCTCTCCACCCGACACCCCAGCTACATTAAAGACACATACCACTTCCTGGAAATCATCCGCTCCATGGCCGTCCCCGCCAACGCGTATGTATTCACAATTGACGTGGATAGCCTGTATACCAATATTAACACACAACTGGGTTTACAAGTCATCTCATCCGTTTTTTCTCGCAACCCGGACGACACACGACCGGATGCAGAAATCCTTCAACTCCTAGAATTGTGCCTGAAAAACAACGACTTCCTATTCAACAACCAATATTATCTCCAGGTGACCGGGACGGCCATGGGCCAGAGATTCGCACCATCCTATGCCAACCTCTACATGAGTGAATGGGAGCGAGAGGCCTTGGACAAATGCCCCCTAAAACCCACCCTCTACCTTCGGTTTTTAGACGACATTTTCGGAATCTGGCCACACGACCTGGCACAATTCTCAGACTTCATCCACATTCTCAATAATCATCACCCCTCCATCAAAATCAAACACACCATAGAATCGGAACAAATCAACTTCCTGGACACCACAGTCTATTTCAGGCCACTCAACACCACGCAGAAAACACTCCAGACCAAAGTTTATTTCAAACCAACGGACACACACTCACTATTACACAAAAATAGTTACCATCCAAGACACACGTTCATAGGCATAGTCAAATCACAACTCATCCGTTTCCGTCGCATTTGCTCAGACATCTCAGACTTCCACTCAGCCACCCAGATTCTGTTCAAAAGCCTCCGTAAACGAGGCTACTCCAAACGCTTCCTCCGCACCATTAAAAATAAAAACAACACCTTGGCTCCTCCCGTTCCCATTCGCTCACCCCCCCATCGGCCCCAGCCCCCGCCAACCCAGGTTCCCAGATCCGAGCTGCCTCCACCCTCTTCCCCCTACCTGAACCAAGGCCTGGATCCTCTAAACCCCAGCCCTGACACCCCCTCCCACCCTTATCCTGATCTTAACCACCCCCAACCCCATCCTTATCCTAACCCTAACCCCAACCCTAACCCCAACCCTAACCATAACCCCAACCCTAACCCCAACCCTAACCATAACCCCAACCCTAATCATAGCCCCAACCCTAACCCTAACCCTAACCACGACCCTAACCCTAAACTTAACCATGACCCTACCCCCGGTCCTTATCCTGAACCTAACTCTTCCCCCTTCCCCAATGAAGGCCTGCATCCCAACCCCCCTGTAGCGAGAGGCAGCTCGGGCCCACAACACACCGCCACAATTAGTTCACACCTCAACCCTACCCCGCCGCGGCACTTCATACCTCTCATCTCCACCTTTTCACACAAAATAACCGGTCTCCACCAGGCCATAAAGAACAGTTTCTCCAGTCTGCAGTCCCAGCACCCGGCTTTCCACAACAATAAAATCATATCCGCTTACAGAAAAAACAAGAGCCTCCACAACATACTGGTCAAATCCCAATTCTCCGATCACAGACCCACACCCCAATTACAATATGCACACCACTACAGAAACAGAAAATACATCCACAACCCACACACCAACACAGCTATGCCCACCTTGGGCTCATTCTCCGTCAACACCACAAACGTCGTTTACATCATCACATGCACCCTCTGCGACAAACACTACATTGGGGAAACCCGACACTCGATACATACACGACTCTCACAACACATACACAACATCATGGTAGGCAAACTTCGTACCCCCCTAATCACACACTTCCAAACGCACCCCTCCTCCCACCTCATCATCTCTGGCCTTGAAAACAACGATCACTGGACCGGGGGGCAGAGGAAGAGAGCGGAAAAACAGTGGATCCACAAGCTCCGGACGACCGCACCGGGAGGCCTCAATGATGACGTTTAATTACGCCGGCCCCTGTTTGCTCATGTCCATGCACCCGCCAACAACCATCTTTATCCATTGGGGGGACTAGTTCAGACACCGTAGGCCAGTGCAAATAAAGTCAATTACCGACACCCCAAACCCCAACCCTAACCCAACCCTAACCCTAACCCTAACCCTAACCCTAACACAAATATAGTTACCATCCAAGACACACGTTCAAAGGCATAGTCAAATCACAACTCATCCGTTTCCATCGCATTTGCTCAGACATCTCAGATTTCCACTCAGCCACCCACATTCTGTTCAAAAGCCTCCGTAAACGAGGCTACTCCAAACGCTTCCTCCGCACCATTAAAAGCAACACCTTGGCTCCTCCCGTTCCCATTCGCTCATCACCCCCCCATCGGCCCCAGCCCCCGCCAACCCAGGTTCCCAGATCCGAGCTGCCTCCACCCTCTTCCCCCTACCTGAACCAAGGCCGGGATCCTCTAAACCCCAGCCCTGACACCCCCTCCCACCCTCATCCTGATCTTAACCACCCCCAACCCCATCCTTATCCTAACCATAACCCTAACCATAACCCCAACCCTAACCATAACCCTAACCATAACCCCAACCCTAACCATAACCCCAACCCTAATCCTAACCCTAAACTTAACCATGACCCTACCCCCGGTCCTTATCCTGAACCTAACTCTTCCCCCTTCCCCAATGAAGGCCTGCATCCCAACCCCCCTGTAGCGAGAGGCAGCTCGGGCCCACAACACACCGCCACAATTAGTTCACACCTCAACCCTACCCCGCCGCGGCACTTCATACCTCTCATCTCCACCTTTTCACACAAAATAACCGGTCTCCACCATGCCATAAAGAACAGTTTCTCCAGTCTACAGTCCCAGCACCCGGCTTTCCACAACAATAAAATCATATCCGCTTACAGAAAAAACAAGAGCCTCCACAACATACTGGTCAAATCACAATTCTCCGATCACAGACCCACACCCCAATTACAATATGCACACCACTACAGAAACAGAAAATACATCCACAACCCACACACCAACACAGCTATGCCCACCTTGGGCTCATTCTCCGTCAACACCACAAACGTCGTTTACATCATCACATGCACCCTCTGCGACAAACACTACATTGGGGAAACCCGACACTCGATACATACACGACTCTCACAACACATACACAACATCATGGTAGGCAAACTTCGTACCCCCCTAATCACACACTTCCAAACGCACCCCTCCTCCCACCTCATCATCTCTGGCCTTGAAAACAACGATCACTGGACCGTGGGGCAGAGGAAGAGAGCGGAAAAACAGTGGATCCACAAGCTCCGGACGACCGCACCGGGAGGCCTCAATGATGACGTTTAATTACGCCGGCCCCTGTTTGCTCATGTCCATGCATCCGCCAACAACCATCTTTATCCATTGGGGGGACTAGTTCAGACACCGTAGGCCAGTGCAAATAAAGTCAATTACCGACACCCCAAACCCCAACCCTAACCCAACCCTAATCCAGCCAGTGCCACGGATCTGGACTCCCCCCTGCAACTCAGATAATCCGGAAACCCTACGTAAAAACGACCTCCACATTCTCTCACCATATCAGATTCCTTCTGTATTCACCCTCTTTCCCCACTCCATTCCACCCCACACACACACACACACACACACACACACACACACGGAAAAAATAAATAAAAAAATAAAAAAATAATAAAATAAAAAAAATAAATTGATAATAGTTGTGATGTTTGGTTGGTGGGTGGCGCTCCGTTTGCTGCCGCCTGCGGGACTCGATCGCGGCCCGCTGGGCTGACGGGCGGGCGCGCTACCGCCACACCACATGGGCGTGGGAGTTTGCTCACACACATAGCTACACATAGTTACTTTGCCCCTCTGTCCTTCCGGGATCAATGACCAATCAGGGGGCTGCGTCTCCTGCCCCGTCGAGATTCAAAATACGAAGTGGCGTATGGGGTTGGCGCAGCGGTGTTGCCGCCGGGCTGATTGGACGCGTTTGTCCCGGAAGGGGGAGGGGGCTCCCGCGTCCACACACACTATATATACACCTTGGCTTGTCCTTTCTGCCTGTTCACCTCTGATGAAGCAACGTCTAGTTGCGAAACGTTGGGTGTTTGAACTCCAATGCGCTCGGGTATCGCTTCTTTTTTTTAAAAAAAATTTTCCGATTAGAGTTGTGCTCCCACTTCTTTGATCGGATGATTGGCTCTCGCAACATTATTAATTTCAAAACGGCGGTGGGGGACTCTTTTCCTCGGCCGCTTGTCCGGCCCGGGGCGTGCTGGGCCGCTCGCCCGGAGGCGTCCGCGTGGTCGGGGACTTCGGCGGGGGCCGGGGGACGTGGTTTCGGCGGCGGCCGGGCCCGGGGCGGCGACCGGGACACCGGGCCGACGCGTGCTGGGGACTCTTTTCCGCGGCCGCTCGCCCGGCCCGGGGCGTGCTGGGCCGCTCGCCCGGAGGCGTCCGCGCGGTCGGAGACTTCGTCGAAGGCCGGGGGACGTGGTTTCGACGGCGGCCGGGCCCGGGGCGGCGGCCGGGGCGCCGGGCCGACGCGTGCTGAGGTAGGAGCCCGCCACCAGTCTAATTCTTCTTTTTTTCAGGAGCGGACCGACGCATTGGAGTTAACAGGTATGAACGGACAGCCAACACACAGAGCACACGCACGCGACTTCCATCCACGACCACACATGTCCATCGCCACACACCCAACACATAGATCACGACAGGCGCGCGTACACGCGCACACGCACACACCGCCTCACATGCGGACCGGATACCCTTGCACACGCACACAATCTCGGCAGCCACTCACCTACAGACCCATCCAGCCGTCGACCCCAGAAACTAGACACAACAGCAAACGGTATTATAGGCTCATTCAGGCCACATACCACAAACGTGTCATAGATGAGGCCATAGCCACGAAAACATTTCCCCCCGGTATGATGAGACAAGTTAACAAACTCACGGCCTTCATCAAACCGGCAGCTCCCACACAACACACACACAACAGAGTGGCAGAAAACACCATCACCTGGATGGAAAACAATATGGCCATTTTACAGGAACATTACCGGGCCACTATGGCAACCTTCACTGACACACCCAAAGATGCCTTAGCCCTCCGGATTGCTATTGGTTGGGCTAGGAAGAAATATGGCCAAAAACTCAAACAGGACACCATTCACACAGTAGAACACATCTTAGACATTCACCCACACAATCGCACACCAGCCGACCCACAACCCTGCCCCCCCCCTCCTCCCCCTCCTCCTCCTCCCCCTCCCCGCGCTCATCACACACTCACCGCAAATACACAATCTCGGCCACTCATCCAAGGGGGGACAGAAGAAGACTTTCCACCCCTACCGAGGGCAAGGGCCCCATACAAACTATATTCACTTTACCTAGGTCCACGCACTTCCCTCTCCGAAGAAATCGCCCGCCCCACATCAATTGCCCCAACGAACCGACACTCACCACTCACACAGACGACGGCAACCTGCCAAACAGCAGACCAGCCAAAAAAGTCGTCACAGCCCTCCTCAGTCCCACTACCCATCACAACACACACAACACCCCAAGTAACCCCAACACCCACCACCCAACCCCGTAGCGGACCGCTAAAACCACTGACCGCCCTGCGGGACAGCCACGCTCAGGTCCATGCGCCACTCCGGGCAGTAACACCACCACACACCACCCCGGACTTTGCGACCACCACCTTGGACGGACCCCTCAGGGAGTCTAACGTGGCCGTAACGACGGTGGACTCAATTCTTCCCCTCTCTCTATCCCCCACAGATCTCCCCGGCGGGCGGACCGGCTCGGTTGGGCAGCAAACCTCTCCCAGCCATCTCAAAAAAACGCAGGGTGAAAAGGGTGAAACAACCATGATGAGCGGGACGCAGAAGGTCGATATGGCCGCAACAAGAGCCCATTCTGAACCCTCCACCCAACAAGATGGTGGGGCCTTGCTGCCTGGCCACCCCGGTCCGCGGGCCGCGACACCAGAAATAGACAATCGGCTCCCCACACACCCGCCATCCCCTACCACACCGTTTGCCCGGGTGCTGGGCACACCCCCCCTCCGCCAATCTCCATTCAGACCCACCTGCCACATAGCGAGAGCGCACCTTAAAATAACAGCCTGGCATTTTAAACCCCGTAGACCCATCATTATCCTTGGTGATTCAAACATCAATAGGATCCCCCCTCACCACAACCCCGAAATACAACTCGACAGTTATCCGGGAGCCACGCTGTATACTTTTCTGAAAGTATGCGAAAAGGCACCGATTTACCCGGACACCAAAATCGCGGTATTCTCAATTGGCCTCAACAACAGGGACCGGGACGCAAAACAAACCTCCATAAAACAGCTCAGAGCACTTTATAGACAGGCCAAAATCACCTTCCCAAATGCAGACATTTACTTCCCCATTATAAATTACTCCTCACGGCTCCCGCCAACCCACCAGGACAATTTGAAAATCATTAACAACACCATAGCCACACACCTCCCCTTCCTGGCAGAAATCCCACATGACACCTTCACCACGGAAAAAGATAACCTCCACTGGACAGCGTCCACAGCCCGCAATATCTTCCAACATTGGTGCAAACAATTAAATTTAACGTCGGCCTGAAGCCTAACCGGGCACGGGACGAGCACACCCCAGAACCACGACCGGACACACACCGCAATCGGGACCTGGTCTGGAATTCAGAATCACAAATCTGTAATCTGGCAACATTGTTCACTCCCACCACACCACAACGCCATCTCCTGGAGAGGGGGCTCACCTTCATCCCACGCCCCACCAACTTTGACTGGGAGCAACTTCAAAGGGACCTACACAATTACCACAGACGATTAAAACTCAAAAATTATTTCCATCCCGACTCCCAACAACAACGACAACACAAACAATTCAGCCACCCGTCCACCTGGGAACCGGACAACACCACCCTAGACCCGGAAACACAACACCTCATCCTCCAAGATAGACTGACTCTACGCCGCTATCGTCCCCCGGCGGATGTCCCAGACAACCTACCGGGGGCCGAACGCGCAGCGCTCAAACAACTAATCCATCACCCCAACATCATTATCAAACCGGCAGACAAAGGCAGCAAAATTGTAATCATGGACAGACAACAATACTCACTGGAGGCGAACAGACAGCTAAACAACACCACCTACTATAGACCCCTGGACGATACAATACAACCCCAGACCCAAATTCAAATCCGGACCATTATTCAATCGCTACATAACAAAAAATACATTTCGGCCAAACAAAAACACTATCTATTCGGACCACAGAACCCACGACCCCGCTATTTTTATCTCCTACCAAAAATCCACAAAGAGCCACAAACTTGGACCGTTCCCTTTGAGGTTCCTCCCGGCCGCCCTATAGTCTCGGACTGCAATAGCGCCACCTACCACATTAGCCAATACATCGACCACTTCTTGGGCCCTCTCTCCACCCGACACCCCAGCTACATTAAAGACACATACCACTTCCTGGAAATCATCCGCTCCATGGCCGTCCCCGCCAACGCGTATTTATTCACAATTGACGTTGATAGCCTGTATACCAATATTAACACACAACTGGGTTTACAAGTCATCTCATCCGTTTTTTCTCGCAACCCGGACGACACACGACCGGATGCGGAAATCCTTCAACTCCTAGAGTTGTGCCTGAAAAACAACGACTTCCTATTCAATAATCAATATTATCTCCAGGTGACCGGGACGGCCATGGGCCAGAGATTCGCACCATCCTATGCCAACCTCTACATGAGTGAATGGGAGCGAGAGGCCTTGGACAAATGCCCCCTAAAACCCACCCTCTACCTTCGGTTTTTAGACGACATTTTCGGAATCTGGCCACACGACCTGGCACAATTCTCAGACTTTATCCACATTCTCAATAATCATCACCCCTCCATCAAAATCAAACACACCATAGAATCGGAACAAATCAACTTCCTGGACACCACAGTCTATTTCAGGCCACTCGACTCCACACAGAAAACACTCCAGACCAAAGTTTATTTCAAACCAACGGACACACACTCACTATTACACAAATATAGTTACCATCCAAGACACACGTTCAAAGGCATAGTCAAATCACAACTCATCCGTTTCCATCGCATTTGCTCAGACATCTCAGATTTCCACTCAGCCACCCACATTCTGTTCAAAAGCCTCCGTAAACGAGGCTACTCCAAACGCTTCCTCCGCACCATTAAAAGCAACACCTTGGCTCCTCCCGTTCCCATTCGCTCATCACCCCCCCATCGGCCCCAGCCCCCGCCAACCCAGGTTCCCAGATCCGAGCTGCCTCCACCCTCTTCCCCCTACCTGAACCAAGGCCGGGATCCTCTAAACCCCAGCCCTGACACCCCCTCCCACCCTTATCCTGATCTTAACCACCCCCAACCCCATCCTTATCCTAACCATAACCCTAACCATAACCCCAACCCTAACCATAACCCTAACCATAACCCCAACCCTAACCATAACCCCAACCCTAATCCTAACCCTAAACTTAACCATGACCCTACCCCCGGTCCTTATCCTGAACCTAACTCTTCCCCCTTCCCCAATGAAGGCCTGCATCCCAACCCCCCTGTAGCGAGAGGCAGCTCGGGCCCACAACACACCGCCACAATTAGTTCACACCTCAACCCTACCCCGCCGCGGCACTTCATACCTCTCATCTCCACCTTTTCACACAAAATAACCGGTCTCCACCATGCCATAAAGAACAGTTTCTCCAGTCTACAGTCCCAGCACCCGGCTTTCCACAACAATAAAATCATATCCGCTTACAGAAAAAACAAGAGCCTCCACAACATACTGGTCAAATCACAATTCTCCGATCACAGACCCACACCCCAATTACAATATGCACACCACTACAGAAACAGAAAATACATCCACAACCCACACACCAACACAGCTATGCCCACCTTGGGCTCATTCTCCGTCAACACCACAAACGTCGTTTACATCATCACATGCACCCTCTGCGACAAACACTACATTGGGGAAACCCGACACTCGATACATACACGACTCTCACAACACATACACAACATCATGGTAGGCAAACTTCGTACCCCCCTAATCACACACTTCCAAACGCACCCCTCCTCCCACCTCATCATCTCTGGCCTTGAAAACAACGATCACTGGACCGTGGGGCAGAGGAAGAGAGCGGAAAAACAGTGGATCCACAAGCTCCGGACGACCGCACCGGGAGGCCTCAATGATGACGTTTAATTACGCCGGCCCCTGCTTGCTCATGTCCATGCACCCGCCAACAACCATCTTTATCCATTGGGGGGACTAGTTCAGACACCGTAGGCCAGTGCAAATAAAGTCAATTACCGACACCCCAAACCCCAACCCTAACCCAACCCTAACCCTAACCCTAACCCTAACCCTAACCCTGACGTTTAATTACGCCGGCCCCTGTTTGCTCATGTCCATGCATCCGCCAACAACCATCTTTATCCATTGGGGGGACTAGTTCAGACACCGTAGGCCAGTGCAAATAAAGTCAATTACCGACACCCCAAACCCCAACCCTAACCCAACCCTAACCCTAACCCCCTAACCCTAACCCTAACCCCTAACCCTAACCCTAACCCTAACCCTAACCCTAACCCTAACCCCCCCCTAACCCTAACCCCTAACCCTAACCCTAACCCTAACCCCAACCCCAACCCCAACCCCAACCCCAACCCTAACCCTAACACAAATATAGTTACCATCCAAGACACACGTTCAAAGGCATAGTCAAATCACAACTCATCCGTTTCCATCGCATTTGCTCAGACATCTCAGATTTCCACTCAGCCACCCACATTCTGTTCAAAAGCCTCCGTAAACGAGGCTACTCCAAACGCTTCCTCCGCACCATTAAAAGCAACACCTTGGCTCCTCCCGTTCCCATTCGCTCATCACCCCCCCATCGGCCCCAGCCCCCGCCAACCCAGGTTCCCAGATCCGAGCTGCCTCCACCCTCTTCCCCCTACCTGAACCAAGGCCGGGATCCTCTAAACCCCAGCCCTGACACCCCCTCCCACCCTTATCCTGATCTTAACCACCCCCAACCCCATCCTTATCCTAACCATAACCCCAACCCTAACCATAACCCTAACCATAACCCCAACCCTAACCATAACCCCAACCCTAATCCTAACCCTAAACTTAACCATGACCCTACCCCCGGTCCTTATCCTGAACCTAACTCTTCCCCCTTCCCCAATGAAGGCCTGCATCCCAACCCCCCTGTAGCGAGAGGCAGCTCGGGCCCACAACACACCGCCACAATTAGTTCACACCTCAACCCTACCCCGCCGCGGCACTTCATACCTCTCATCTCCACCTTTTCACACAAAATAACCGGTCTCCACCATGCCATAAAGAACAGTTTCTCCAGTCTACAGTCCCAGCACCCGGCTTTCCACAACAATAAAATCATATCCGCTTACAGAAAAAACAAGAGCCTCCACAACATACTGGTCAAATCACAATTCTCCGATCACAGACCCACACCCCAATTACAATATGCACACCACTACAGAAACAGAAAATACATCCACAACCCACACACCAACACAGCTATGCCCACCTTGGGCTCATTCTCCGTCAACACCACAAACGTCGTTTACATCATCACATGCACCCTCTGCGACAAACACTACATTGGGGAAACCCGACACTCGATACATACACGACTCTCACAACACATACACAACATCATGGTAGGCAAACTTCGTACCCCCCTAATCACACACTTCCAAACGCACCCCTCCTCCCACCTCATCATCTCTGGCCTTGAAAACAACGATCACTGGACCGTGGGGCAGAGGAAGAGAGCGGAAAAACAGTGGATCCACAAGCTCCGGACGACCGCACCGGGAGGCCTCAATGATGACGTTTAATTACGCCGGCCCCTGTTTGCTCATGTCCATGCATCCGCCAACAACCATCTTTATCCATTGGGGGGACTAGTTCAGACACCGTAGGCCAGTGCAAATAAAGTCAATTACCGACACCCCAAACCCCAACCCTAACCCAACCCTAACCCTAACCCCCTAACCCTAACCCTAACCCCTAACCCTAACCCTAACCCTAACCCTAACCCCCCCCTAACCCTAACCCCTAACCCTAACCCTAACCCTAACCCTAACCCCAACCCCAACCCCAACCCCAACCCCAACCCTAACCCTAACACAAATATAGTTACCATCCAAGACACACGTTCAAAGGCATAGTCAAATCACAACTCATCCGTTTCCATCGCATTTGCTCAGACATCTCAGATTTCCACTCAGCCACCCACATTCTGTTCAAAAGCCTCCGTAAACGAGGCTACTCCAAACGCTTCCTCCGCACCATTAAAAGCAACACCTTGGCTCCTCCCGTTCCCATTCGCTCATCACCCCCCCATCGGCCCCAGCCCCCGCCAACCCAGGTTCCCAGATCCGAGCTGCCTCCACCCTCTTCCCCCTACCTGAACCAAGGCCGGGATCCTCTAAACCCCAGCCCTGACACCCCCTCCCACCCTTATCCTGATCTTAACCACCCCCAACCCCATCCTTATCCTAACCATAACCCCAACCCTAACCATAACCCTAACCATAACCCCAACCCTAACCATAACCCCAACCCTAATCCTAACCCTAAACTTAACCATGACCCTACCCCCGGTCCTTATCCTGAACCTAACTCTTCCCCCTTCCCCAATGAAGGCCTGCATCCCAACCCCCCTGTAGCGAGAGGCAGCTCGGGCCCACAACACACCGCCACAATTAGTTCACACCTCAACCCTACCCCGCCGCGGCACTTCATACCTCTCATCTCCACCTTTTCACACAAAATAACCGGTCTCCACCATGCCATAAAGAACAGTTTCTCCAGTCTACAGTCCCAGCACCCGGCTTTCCACAACAATAAAATCATATCCGCTTACAGAAAAAACAAGAGCCTCCACAACATACTGGTCAAATCACAATTCTCCGATCACAGACCCACACCCCAATTACAATATGCACACCACTACAGAAACAGAAAATACATCCACAACCCACACACCAACACAGCTATGCCCACCTTGGGCTCATTCTCCGTCAACACCACAAACGTCGTTTACATCATCACATGCACCCTCTGCGACAAACACTACATTGGGGAAACCCGACACTCGATACATACACGACTCTCACAACACATACACAACATCATGGTAGGCAAACTTCGTACCCCCCTAATCACACACTTCCAAACGCACCCCTCCTCCCACCTCATCATCTCTGGCCTTGAAAACAACGATCACTGGACCGTGGGGCAGAGGAAGAGAGCGGAAAAACAGTGGATCCACAAGCTCCGGACGACCGCACCGGGAGGCCTCAATGATGACGTTTAATTACGCCGGCCCCTGTTTGCTCATGTCCATGCATCCGCCAACAACCATCTTTATCCATTGGGGGGACTAGTTCAGACACCGTAGGCCAGTGCAAATAAAGTCAATTACCGACACCCCAAACCCCAACCCTAACCCAACCCTAACCCTAACCCCCTAACCCTAACCCTAACCCTAACCCTAACCCTAACCCTAACCCTAACCCTAACCCCCCCTAACCCTAACCCCTAACCCTAACCCTAACCCCAACCCCAACCCCAACCCCAACCCTAACCCTAACCCTAACCCTAACACAAATATAGTTACCATCCAAGACACACGTTCAAAGGCATAGTCAAATCACAACTCATCCGTTTCCATCGCATTTGCTCAGACATCTCAGATTTCCACTCAGCCACCCACATTCTGTTCAAAAGCCTCCGTAAACGAGGCTACTCCAAACGCTTCCTCCGCACCATTAAAAGCAACACCTTGGCTCCTCCCGTTCCCATTCGCTCATCACCCCCCCATCGGCCCCAGCCCCCGCCAACCCAGGTTCCCAGATCCGAGCTGCCTCCACCCTCTTCCCCCTACCTGAACCAAGGCCGGGATCCTCTAAACCCCAGCCCTGACACCCCCTCCCACCCTCATCCTGATCTTAACCACCCCCAACCCCATCCTTATCCTAACCATAACCCTAACCATAACCCCAACCCTAACCATAACCCTAACCATAACCCCAACCCTAACCATAACCCCAACCCTAATCCTAACCCTAAACTTAACCATGACCCTACCCCCGGTCCTTATCCTGAACCTAACTCTTCCCCCTTCCCCAATGAAGGCCTGCATCCCAACCCCCCTGTAGCGAGAGGCAGCTCGGGCCCACAACACACCGCCACAATTAGTTCACACCTCAACCCTACCCCGCCGCGGCACTTCATACCTCTCATCTCCACCTTTTCACACAAAATAACCGGTCTCCACCATGCCATAAAGAACAGTTTCTCCAGTCTACAGTCCCAGCACCCGGCTTTCCACAACAATAAAATCATATCCGCTTACAGAAAAAACAAGAGCCTCCACAACATACTGGTCAAATCACAATTCTCCGATCACAGACCCACACCCCAATTACAATATGCACACCACTACAGAAACAGAAAATACATCCACAACCCACACACCAACACAGCTATGCCCACCTTGGGCTCATTCTCCGTCAACACCACAAACGTCGTTTACATCATCACATGCACCCTCTGCGACAAACACTACATTGGGGAAACCCGACACTCGATACATACACGACTCTCACAACACATACACAACATCATGGTAGGCAAACTTCGTACCCCCCTAATCACACACTTCCAAACGCACCCCTCCTCCCACCTCATCATCTCTGGCCTTGAAAACAACGATCACTGGACCGTGGGGCAGAGGAAGAGAGCGGAAAAACAGTGGATCCACAAGCTCTGGACGACCGCACCGGGAGGCCTCAATGATGACGTTTAATTACGCCGGCCCCTGTTTGCTCATGTCCATGCATCCGCCAACAACCATCTTTATCCATTGGGGGGACTAGTTCAGACACCGTAGGCCAGTGCAAATAAAGTCAATTACCGACACCCCAAACCCCAACCCTAACCCAACCCTAATCCAGCCAGTGCCACGGATCTGGACTCCCCCCTGCAACTCAGATAATCCGGAAACCCTACGTAAAAACGACCTCCACATTCTCTCACCATATCAGATTCCTTCTGTATTCACCCTCTTTCCCCACTCCATTCCACCCCACACACACACACACACACACACACACACACACACGGAAAAAATAAATAAAAAAATAAAAAAATAATAAAATAAAAAAAATAAATTGATAATAGTTGTGATGTTTGGTTGGTGGGTGGCGCTCCGTTTGCTGCCGCCTGCGGGACTCGATCGCGGCCCGCTGGGCTGACGGGCGGGCGCGCTACCGCCACACCACATGGGCGTGGGAGTTTGCTCACACACATAGCTACACATAGTTACTTTGCCCCTCTGTCCTTCCGGGATCAATGACCAATCAGGGGGCTGCGTCTCCTGCCCCGTCGAGATTCAAAATACGAAGTGGCGTATGGGGTTGGCGCAGCGGTGTTGCCGCCGGGCTGATTGGACGCGTTTGTCCCGGAAGGGGGAGGGGGCTCCCGCGTCCACACACACTATATATACACCTTGGCTTGTCCTTTCTGCCTGTTCACCTCTGATGAAGCAACGTCTAGTTGCGAAACGTTGGGTGTTTGAACTCCGATGCGCTCGGGTATCGCTTCTTTTTTAAAAAAAAAAAAAAAAATTTCCGATTAGAGTTGTGCTCCCACTTCTTTGATCGGATGATTGGCTCTCGCAACATTATTAATTTCAAAACGGCGGTGGGGGACTCTTTTCCTCGGCCGCTTGTCCGGCCCGGGGCGTGCTGGGCCGCTCGCCCGGAGGCGTCCGCGTGGTCGGGGACTTCGGCGGGGGCCGGGGGACGTGGTTTCGGCGGCGGCCGGGCCCGGGGCGGCGACCGGGACACCGGGCCGACGCGTGCTGAGGACTCTTTTCCGCGGCCGCTCGCCCGGCCCGGGGCGTGCTGGGCCGCTCGCCCGGAGGCGTCCGCGCGGTCGGAGACTTCGTCGAAGGCCGGGGGACGTGGTTTCGACGGCGGCCGGGCCCGGGGCGGCGGCCGGGACGCCGGGCCGACGCGTGCTGAGGTAAGAGCCCGCCACCAGTCTAATTCTTCTTTTTTTCAGGAGCGGACCGACGCATTGGAGTTAACAGGTATGAACGGACAGCCAACACACAGAGCACACGCACGCGACTTCCATCCACGACCACACATGTCCATCGCCACACACCCAACACATAGATCACGACATGCGCGCGTACACGCGCACACGCACACACCGCCTCACATGCGGACCGGATACCCTTGCACACGCACACAATCTCGGCAGCCACTCACCTACAGACCCATCCAGCCGTCGACCCCAGAAACTAGACACAACAGCAAACGGTATTATAGGCTCATTCAGGCCACATACCACAAACGTGTCATAGATGAGGCCATAGCCACGAAAACATTTCCCCCCGGTATGATGAGACAAGTTAACAAACTCACGGCCTTCATCAAACCGGCAGCTCCCACACAACACACACACAACAGAGTGGCAGAAAACACCATCACCTGGATGGAAAACAACATGGCCATTTTACAGGAACATTACCGGGCCACTATGGCAACCTTCACTGACACACCCAAAGATGCCTTAGCCCTCCGGATTGCTATTGGTTGGGCTAGGAAGAAATATGGCCAAAAACTCAAACAGGACACCATTCACACAGTAGAACACATCTTAGACATTCACCCACACAATCGCACACCAGCCGACCCACAACCCTGCCCCCCCCCTCCTCCCCCTCCTCCTCCTCCCCCTCCCCGCGCTCATCACACACTCACCGCAAATACACAATCTCGGCCACTCATCCAAGGGGGGACAGAAGAAGACTTTCCACCCCTACCGAGGGCAAGGGCCCCATACAAACTATATTCACTTTACCTAGGTCCACGCACTTCCCTCTCCGAAGAAATCGCCCGCCCCACATCAATTGCCCCAACGAACCGACACTCACCACTCACACAGACGACGGCAACCTGCCAAACAGCAGACCAGCCAAAAAAGTCGTCACAGCCCTCCTCAGTCCCACTACCCATCACAACACACACAACACCCCAAGTAACCCCAACACCCACCACCCAACCCCGTAGCGGACCGCTAAAACCACTGACCGCCCTGCGGGACAGCCACGCTCAGGTCCATGCGCCACTCCGGGCAGTAACACCACCACACACCACCCCGGACTTTGCGACCACCACCTTGGACGGACCCCTCAGGGAGTCTAACGTGGCCGTAACGACGGTGGACTCAATTCTTCCCCTCTCTCTATCCCCCACAGATCTCCCCGGCGGGCGGACCGGCTCGGTTGGGCAGCAAACCTCTCCCAGCCATCTCAAAAAAACGCAGGGTGAAAAGGGTGAAACAACCATGATGAGCGGGACGCAGAAGGTCGATATGGCCGCAACAAGAGCCCATTCTGAACCCTCCACCCAACAAGATGGTGGGGCCTTGCTGCCTGGCCACCCCGGTCCGCGGGCCGCGACACCAGAAATAGACAATCGGCTCCCCACACACCCGCCATCCCCTACCACACCGTTTGCCCGGGTGCTGGGCACACCCCCCCTCCGCCAATCTCCATTCAGACCCACCTGCCACATAGCGAGAGCGCATCTTAAAATAACAGCCTGGCATTTTAAACCCCGTAGACCCATCATTATCCTTGGTGATTCAAACATCAATAGGATCCCCCCTCACCACAACCCCGAAATACAACTCGACAGTTATCCGGGAGCCACGCTGTATACTTTTCTGAAAGTATGCGAAAAGGCACCGATTTACCCGGACACCAAAATCGCGGTATTCTCAATTGGCCTCAACAACAGGGACCGGGACGCAAAACAAACCTCCATAAAACAGCTCAGAGCACTTTATAGACAGGCCAAAATCACCTTCCCAAATGCAGACATTTACTTCCCCATTATAAATTACTCCTCACGGCTCCCGCCAACCCACCGGGACAATTTGAAAATCATTAACAACACCATAGCCACACACCTCCCCTTCCTGGCAGAAATCCCACATGACACCTTCACCACGGAAAAAGATAACCTCCACTGGACAGCGTCCACAGCCCGCAATATCTTCCAACATTGGTGCAAACAATTAAATTTAACGTCGGCCTGAAGCCTAACCGGGCACGGGACGAGCACACCCCAGAACCACGACCGGACACACACCGCAATCGGGACCTGGTCTGGAATTCAGAATCACAAATCTGTAATCTGGCAACATTGTTCACTCCCACCACACCACAACGCCATCTCCTGGAGAGGGGGCTCACCTTCATCCCACGCCCCACCAACTTTGACTGGGAGCAACTTCAAAGGGACCTACACAATTACCACAGACGATTAAAACTCAAAAATTATTTCCATCCCGACTCCCAACAACAACGACAACACAAACAATTCAGCCACCCGTCCACCTGGGAACCGGACAACACCACCCTAGACCCGGAAACACAACACCTCATCCTCCAAGATAGACTGACTCTACGCCGCTATCGTCCCCCGGCGGATGTCCCAGACAACCTACCGGGGGCCGAACGCGCAGCGCTCAAACAACTAATCCATCACCCCAACATCATTATCAAACCGGCAGACAAAGGCAGCAAAATTGTAATCATGGACAGACAACAATACTCACTGGAGGCGAACAGACAGCTAAACAACACCACCTACTATAGACCCCTGGACGATACAATACAACCCCAGACCCAAATTCAAATCCGGACCATTATTCAATCGCTACATAACAAAAAATACATTTCGGCCAAACAAAAACACTATCTATTCGGACCACAGAACCCACGACCCCGCTATTTTTATCTCCTACCAAAAATCCACAAAGAGCCACAAACTTGGACCGTTCCCTTTGAGGTTCCTCCCGGCCGCCCTATAGTCTCGGACTGCAATAGCGCCACCTACCACATTAGCCAATACATCGACCACTTCTTGGGCCCTCTCTCCACCCGACACCCCAGCTACATTAAAGACACATACCACTTCCTGGAAATCATCCGCTCCATGGCCGTCCCCGCCAACGCGTATTTATTCACAATTGACGTTGATAGCCTGTATACCAATATTAACACACAACTGGGTTTACAAGTCATCTCATCCGTTTTTTCTCGCAACCCGGACGACACACGACCGGATGCGGAAATCCTTCAACTCCTAGAGTTGTGCCTGAAAAACAACGACTTCCTATTCAATAATCAATATTATCTCCAGGTGACCGGGACGGCCATGGGCCAGAGATTCGCACCATCCTATGCCAACCTCTACATGAGTGAATGGGAGCGAGAGGCCTTGGACAAATGCCCCCTAAAACCCACCCTCTACCTTCGGTTTTTAGACGACATTTTCGGAATCTGGCCACACGACCTGGCACAATTCTCAGACTTTATCCACATTCTCAATAATCATCACCCCTCCATCAAAATCAAACACACCATAGAATCGGAACAAATCAACTTCCTGGACACCACAGTCTATTTCAGGCCACTCGACTCCACACAGAAAACACTCCAGACCAAAGTTTATTTCAAACCAACGGACACACACTCACTATTACACAAATATAGTTACCATCCAAGACACACGTTCAAAGGCATAGTCAAATCACAACTCATCCGTTTCCATCGCATTTGCTCAGACATCTCAGATTTCCACTCAGCCACCCACATTCTGTTCAAAAGCCTCCGTAAACGAGGCTACTCCAAACGCTTCCTCCGCACCATTAAAAGCAACACCTTGGCTCCTCCCGTTCCCATTCGCTCATCACCCCCCCATCGGCCCCAGCCCCCGCCAACCCAGGTTCCCAGATCCGAGCTGCCTCCACCCTCTTCCCCCTACCTGAACCAAGGCCGGGATCCTCTAAACCCCAGCCCTGACACCCCCTCCCACCCTTATCCTGATCTTAACCACCCCCAACCCCATCCTTATCCTAACCATAACCCTAACCATAACCCCAACCCTAACCATAACCCCAACCCTAACCCTAACCCCAACCCTAATCCTAACCCTAAACTTAACCATGACCCTACCCCCGGTCCTTATCCTGAACCTAACTCTTCCCCCTTCCCCAATGAAGGCCTGCATCCCAACCCCCCTGTAGCGAGAGGCAGCTCGGGCCCACAACACACCGCCACAATTAGTTCACACCTCAACCCTACCCCGCCGCGGCACTTCATACCTCTCATCTCCACCTTTTCACACAAAATAACCGGTCTCCACCATGCCATAAAGAACAGTTTCTCCAGTCTACAGTCCCAGCACCCGGCTTTCCACAACAATAAAATCATATCCGCTTACAGAAAAAACAAGAGCCTCCACAACATACTGGTCAAATCACAATTCTCCGATCACAGACCCACACCCCAATTACAATATGCACACCACTACAGAAACAGAAAATACATCCACAACCCACACACCAACACAGCTATGCCCACCTTGGGCTCATTCTCCGTCAACACCACAAACGTCGTTTACATCATCACATGCACCCTCTGCGACAAACACTACATTGGGGAAACCCGACACTCGATACATACACGACTCTCACAACACATACACAACATCATGGTAGGCAAACTTCGTACCCCCCTAATCACACACTTCCAAACGCACCCCTCCTCCCACCTCATCATCTCTGGCCTTGAAAACAACGATCACTGGACCGTGGGGCAGAGGAAGAGAGCGGAAAAACAGTGGATCCACAAGCTCCGGACGACCGCACCGGGAGGCCTCAATGATGACGTTTAATTACGCCGGCCCCTGTTTGCTCATGTCCATGCATCCGCCAACAACCATCTTTATCCATTGGGGGGACTAGTTCAGACACCGTAGGCCAGTGCAAATAAAGTCAATTACCGACACCCCAAACCCCAACCCTAACCCAACCCTAACCCTAACCCTAACCCTAACCCTAACCCTTAACCCTAACCCTAACCCTAACCCCTAACCCTAACCCCTAACCCTAACCCTAACCCTAACCCTAACCCCTTGAGGATGGAGGCGGCTCAGGCCCACCACACACACATATACACACACACACACACAGAATATACCATAACCCACCACAACTCATACCCCTTGTTTCCACCTTTTCACATAAGATTACAGCACTTCATGGTACAATTAAACACAACTTTGCCATATTACAGTCTCAACACCCAGCATGTTATAATCACAAAATCATCTCAGCCTACAGAAAAAGCAAGAGCCTTCATTCATTACTCACCAGATCCCAATTCACTGACCATAGACCCACACCCCAACTACAATATGGCCACCACTACAAAAATAGAAAATTTATCCAGAATTCACATACCGGCACAGCTTTCCCCACCCTATGCTCTTTTTCCATCACCACCACCAACGTGGTATACATCATTACATGCACACTCTGCCACAAACATTACGTAGCAGAAACCAAGCACTCCATTCACACCTGCTTATCACAACACCTCTATAATATCAGACAAGGTCGACTCAACACCCCCCTGGTCAAACATTTCCAACTTCACCCCCCCACTCACCTCACAGTTTCCGGTCTAGAAAACAACGACCGTTGGACCATTGGGCAGAGAAAGAGAGCGGAGAGAATTTGGATCCACAGGCTTGGGACCACCGTACCAGGAGGTCTTAATGATGATTGAAAGACGGCCGACCTGGCCGACCCACTCCTGGTGAGGTTGTCCCTGAACCTACGATCTGGCTGCACTGATCCCCCTTTCTTAAGATCTTAATCTTGTCTAAAACTTGGTGCGAGATGACAACCCCATAATTATTTATTTATTCATTTATTCATTCAACGATTCACCCTTTTAATTAACTGTTATTTATTGTGTCTTATTCATAAAATTTTAGGTTATTTTATTACACTGGTTGGAGGGGATAACTTATTTTTGGTTGCTGTGGTTTTATTAGAGCACTTAACCCATGGCTTTTTGAGTTATTTTATTTTTACTCTTATTTATTATTGTTATTTTTACTATGTTAGTTTGTCTTATAATAGCACTTTTTTATCTTAATTTTTAGCACTTATAATTTTACACCTAGCACTTACTCCTCCTCCAGTTTTTGGATTTTACTCTAGTATTTAACTTTAAAACTAATAATTTTACCCGGGAGGGCCATCTCGTCCAGGGATCCGTGCAGCTTCCCATTTTTAATCTAACTCTATTGAACCGCTCCTTCCTCTGCCCTTGTACTCTGTCTGGGGATTGAACCTTCGTCACCGGCGGGAGGGACCGCAGCCTTCTCCATCACACCATCCGTCAGATCAGTAGGCCAGTGCTAAATAAATATAATTTATAACCCACAACCCCAACCCTTACCCAAAACCTAACCCTAATGCTAAACCCTAACCCTAACCACAAACGTCATCTACATCATTACATGCACCCTCTGTAATAAACACTATATTGGAGAAACTCAACATTCTATTCACACCCGACTCTCACAACACATGCGCAGCATCGGGGAAGGCAAACTTCGGACCCCCCTAGTCAAACACTTCCAAACGCACCCCTCCACCCACCTCATCATCTCTGGCCTTGAAAATAACGATCACTGGACCGTGGGGCAGAGGAAGAGAGCCCAAAAACAGTGGATCCACAGGCTCGGGACGACCACGCCGGGAGGCCTCAATGATGATTAATTGTGCCGGCCCCTGGTGTGGTCGTCCTGGACCCCACACCATAGACTTGTTGCACAGCCCTCCCTCCTTTTTAACTCTATTGTGTATTTATTTACCTATATATACATATACATATATATACACACAAACACACACACACACACACACACACACATATATATATATATACACACACATACACACACACACACACAATTTTTTTCCCTTTCCCCAATTTATTACCCATTTATCTATCCTCCCTTGAATCTACTCCTTTTATGACTGGAGGGCCACCATGTAACCAAAATTACTCCTTTTTACTATGGTATGAATGTTATTATGAATGCAGGATTTTAGAACAGAGCGTCAGGAGCCAGGCTATTTTAGGGCACGGTTTTTTTTTAAATTTTTTTAATATTTTTTTACCAACCCTTGGTTTTATGCATTTGATTGTTATTTTGTTTGTGTGGCACTTGTTTTCAAGCACTTATTGATACGAGCACTTACCTGCCATCCTGACCCCTCTGTTTCTTAATTATTTATAGATTTATAAATGTAGCTTTATGGCTGCGTGGGAGTGTGCATGTGTAAGTATGTGCATACATATGTATATACATATATATATATATATATATATATATATATATGTGTGTGTGTGTGTGTGTGTGTGTGTGTGTATGTGGATGTATGCACATATATGTATGTGGTTGTTAGTGTGTGTGTGTATGTATATGGGTGTGTGCGCGTGTGTCTGCGTTACATGTGCATGTATACACATGCATATATGGCGACAGCAGTTTGTGTGCATGTATGCTTGCCCCCATCCAAGGCGGCTCTCCTTACGGGAGGCCTGTGCAAACCAAACCGAGGTGGATCCCTAGACTCATAAGATAAAAATAAATGGTGGGTGGACTGGGGTGCCTGGAGCGGGACTTGAGCCCTGGTCTACCGTGTCTGGGCCTAACGGACTGAGCTAGACAGTCCTGCCACGGTATGGACACAACCACCATTCAAAGTCAATCAACCATCTTTACCCATTGGGGGGCTAGTTCAGACACCCTCAGCCAGTGCAACCTAAGTCATTAATTGACACCCTGAACCCTAACCCACCGTAACCAACCCTGTCCCTAACCCACCCTAACCCCGACCCTCACCCAAACCTAGAAAACCACAACAACAACAAAATGGCGGGAGAAAAATGGCTGACCCGAAACCGAACCCTAACTAGAACCCCAACCCTAACCCGATGATGCGATGGAGCCGAACTGAGGGAACTTTAGTAGCTGCCATTGACTTAACCCTAACTAGAATCCGAACCTGATGATGCGATGGAGCCCAACTGAGGAAACATTAGCTGCCTTTGACTTAACCCTAACTCGATGATGCGATGGAGCCCAACTGAGAGAACATTATTAGCTGCCATTGACTTAACCTTAACTCGATAGAGCCGAACTGAGGGAACATTATTAGCTGCCATTGACTTAACCTTAACTAGAACCCAATGGAGCTGAACTGAGGGAACATTATTAGCTGCCATTGACTTAACCCTAACTAGAACCCGAACCCGATGACGCGATGGAGCCGAACTGAGGGAACATTAGCTGCCATTGACTTAACCCCAACGCATTTTCTCCTCAAGATAAACATGATTTCATTAAAAACGTTGCAATTTAAAAATACCTGTTGTACATGGTTAATTTACTTTTGTAGCTTGGTCCATAGCAGTGAATAGCAGTGTCTATAACAGTCTTAAGCAGTGAATGTTATTATTTAATCTTGTTCTTTCACAATTTCCAACGATTTCACATTTTCTAATCATCTAACGCTTCAGAAATTAGATAATTAGAAATTGTGAAATGATTAGAAATTGTGACATAAGATTAGGAAGGGAGTCGTTTTTATTGCTTTAAACACATTTTCTCCTCAAGAGAATCGTGATTTCATTAAAAACGTTACATTTAAAAATACTTGTTGTACATGTCTGCAAAGACTTCAAGCCTTAAAATAAGTTTTTCAACCATGTGTTTTTTCACAATTTCCAAACATTATTTATTTTAAAGACCCACGGACCTGGAGTGGAGAAGGGTATTTTTAGGCTTAATCAGGTGTTTATGTTTGTGTAGAGGCTGTCAATGTCTGTTGTGAAGAGATACGATTGGTTGGGGACTGCCATGGGTCCGATGATTTCTATAAAGTGGCATGTATCTCTAATGTAACTGGAGTGTTGGGTGGAGAGGGGCCCCAAAAAGTGGTCAATGTATTGTGAGATGTGATAGGTGGCGCTGTTGCAATGAGACAATCGGTCTTCCGGGAGGGACCTCAAAAGGGGATAGTCCAGGTTTGTGGTTCTTTGTGTATTTTGGGAAGTAGGTAAAAATAACGGGGTCGCGGATTGTCCGGTCCGAATAGATAGTCTTTGTTTAGCTGTGATGTACTTTTTGTTGTGTAATTTTTGAATAATGGTCTTAACTTTGCTTTGGGTTGGTGGTTGAATTGAGTAGTCCAGTAGTTTATAGTATGTGTTCTTATTGAGTTGTCTATTGCAGGGGTGTCAAACTCCAGGCCTCGAGGGCCACAATGTCTACAGGTATTTGTTGCAACCATGCACTACACCACCTGATTTCACTAATTAGCTCACCTCCTGGATCAAGGAGGGAAAACAACTAGTTTAATCAGGTGGTGTAGTGCATGGTTGCAACAAATATCTGCAGACACTGCGGCCCTCGAGGCCTGGAGTTTGACACCCCTGGTCTATTGGCTTCCGTGAGATATTGGTGGCGATCCATGATAACTATTTTAGAGCCTTTATCTGCTGGTTTGATGATATTGGGGTTGTGGGTAAGTTCGGTTAGGGCCCTGCGCTCAGTCCCCGACAAGTTGTCCGAGACGTCTGCCAGGGGCCATGGTGGTGGAGGGCTCTTACCTTATTGCCGCAGATGGTTGTTTTGCTGGGGGGGTTCTGATCTCGGCTGTCCGGGAGTGGATGGATGATTTTCCCGGGGCCGATTCTCCGTTTGGCACTGGCTATTCGGGCGGCTGCGGAGAGGAGCAGATGATCAGATCCTGACGTTTCGCAGTCTTGCTGCTTCCTCAGGGGATACTGAGAACACCCAACATCCGGCGTTTGACCGTTGGGGGAGGGAGGATTAGTCCCTCCCCCAAGAGTCCATCATCCTATCCTGTGGTCATGATGTCATGGAATGGTGTGGTGTTGTGTTCTGATTGGGTGTGCACTTAATTTTTTGGAGGAAAACTAGTTTTAGAAATCTGACTGGATATTCTGGGTGGTGAGTGTAGATCCGTATGATGTCTGGAGGCTACTGCTATGGATGTGAATGTGTAGCTCACCTGGTTCGGCCGGGCGCTCCCGACACGGGGATGCCAGTTCGAATCCCAATGGCCCCAGGCAGATGAGCCAAAACTGTCCATGGTGTCGGGGCTTTTTTTTTTTTTGTGTTGTACTTGTGTTGCAGGTTGTGATTGAAATAGCGGATTTAGATCAGTGGCATGGGCTGGGTTAAGTTTTGGGTAAGTTGGGGTTATAAATTATATTTCTTTAGCACTGGCCTACTGATCTGAGGGATGGTATGATGGAGAAGGCTGCGGTCCCTCCCGCCGGGAACGAGGGTTCAATCCCCAGACAGAGTACAAGGGCAGAGGAAGGAGCGGTCTAATGGGGTTAGATTAAAAGAGAAGCTGCACAGATCCCTGGACGAGAAGGCCACCCCGGGTTAAAATATAAGTTTTTAAGTTAAATCCTAAGGTAATATCTAGAAGCTGGAAGAGGAGTAAGTGCTAACTGTTTAATTATAAGTGCTAAGATAAAAAAGTGCTATTAAAGGACACACCAACATAGTTAAAATAACAAAAATAAGAGTAAAAACTATAAATAACTCAAAAAACCATGTCTGTGAATGTTCTCATTCATCCAGGTCATGGTTATCCACAGGAGTTGAATCAAGTGCAACTGGACTTGGTATATATCCGTGAAGACGTTAAGCCTCTCATCCAAGAGGCTTCCTCCGTTCGTGCATTTCTGACTAGACCAAGCTAGTCTGACTGGCTGCTGATGAGACTCAGAATGTATCCTCTTGGAGTCGTTGTCAGAGCTATTGATATGCGTGGCTCTTTGTCATCCGATGTTTACCAACGCCCGTCGCTAACAGAGCCATAGATATGAGTGGCTCTTCTGTGTACCGATGTTTTGCCGCGCCCGTCGTTATCGGAGCCATTGATATGCTCGAAAGGATACCAAACAAAAGAGAAACAATCGCTGTCAAACTGGATAACCAAACCAACATCACATTAGCAGGAGGGAGATCAGACAGAGCAGTTCATCTGAGTTCAGTCAGACAGAAAGTGGAGGCGGGAATAACATTAACGATACTAGGTAAGCAAGCTGACTAAAGTTAGTTAACATTAGCTAGCTAACGACTGTCTGTTAGTTGGAAAAAAGTTTTCATGCAAAAATAAATACTGGGTTGTTGTAGTTACAGCTCAAATAACGTCACCATTTGTTGGTGATAAACAGCCAGGACTGAGGAGGAAATAGCAGGTTAAGTTAGCCAACACTAGCTAGAGCCTACGTTAGCTTTAGGTGTAACAGTTAGCTAAATTTAATGCTCTGCTGAGAGAACAAGCCAGTGGTTACTAGCTAACTAGTTCAAATTGTAACATATGACTGTCACATGACGACATATGGTTGCATTGTGCGTTTTTAGAGAGTTTATAATTTGCTTCATTTGTCAATATCACCAGCGAGGAACAGAGCAGAGAGGGGGCTGATGATGCCAGCATTGGCAGTGACAGAGTGAAAACTAGTGGAGACGAGGCTGGCAGGTAGGCATAAGTTACCTAAAAAGCTGATGAAGGTTAATTAATATGCTATGATACATGTCAAGTATCAGATGTCAGGTTAACTTACATTTGAGCAAGATGCTAACTCACATAATAGATTATAGGCAGGGGGCAGATCAGACAGGCCGACACTACAGTCACCTGTGACAACAGGGGCGATTAGGAAAAACTTGCCAGCAAATAAGGGACAGAGACAAGCTGCCACCATTGAGACTAGTGAAGGAGAAGCTGGCAGGTAGGTTTAGCTAAAGCTTCTCAAAGGGTTGTTAATATGCAATACATATGTAAAGTATCAGATGTTAGGTTTATTTATGCGTAGTAAGGAGAAGAAACTAGTTTAGATGTGTAGTAAGGGAAGGAAACTAGTTTAGATGCGTAGTAAGTAGAAGAAACTAGTTTGGGTGTGTAGTAAGGAGAAGAAACTAGTTTAGATGTGTTGTAAGGAAAAGAAACTAGTTTAGATGTGTAGTAAGGAAAATAAACTAGTTTAGATGTGTAGTAAGGAGAATAAACTAGTTTAGATGTGTAGTAATTAGAGGAAACTAGTTTAGATGTGTAGTAAGTAGAGGAAACTATTTTAGATGTGTAGTAAGTAGTAGGGCTGGGCGATATGGCCTTTTACTAATATCCCAATATTTTTAGGCCATGTCACACAATACACGATATATATCTCGATATTTTGCCTTAGCCTTGAATTAACACTTTGATGCACACAATCAGGCCAGTATGATGATTCTACGTGTCTACATTAAAACATTCTTGTTCATACTGCATTAACATATGCTGATTTTAAACATTCATGCCTAAAAGGTGAAATCACAACTAAACAAACTTATCAAACCTGTATTTATTAAACAGTTATTAAGAGGTGGAATAAACATCATGTAATTTCAAAACAAATAAAGTGCCTTTTATGCATGATGTAACTAATATGACATATCAAGTCTTAGCAGCAGACAAGAGAACCCGGCGTCTCGTTCTCACCTGGCAAGACGTGGAAGTCCTCGAGTCAGTGCACAAGGCTCTTAAACCCCTCCTGGAATTGCACGTGTGACCGGTGTACTTTTTCATTGCGTTGTGTAGGAAAGACAGGACAACTTCTCTCATGCATGGGATCTGTATTCTGTCGCATATAAACAAAATAGGACAGGTTTCAGGAAACTTTAGATCAGCTCCTACTGTAGCCTACGCAAGAATTGGGACTCACTTTAGACATAAGACACATTAGGAATGGATAAAATAAATTACAGGGGCAGACAAAAATGAACACATACCTCTTTCCACATGTAGAAAGTGGGAAAGAGACAGAGGTCAGGGGGAACATATGTTTTGGGCTACTAACAGGAAATGGCGTCACAACAGGGAGGGGCTACTAACAAGAAATGGGGTCACAACAGGGAGGGGCTACTATAAGCGTTTCCTGATGATATAATAAAATAAAATAACAATGTTGGCAATGACAATAATAATAATAATCATGTGGTGATACTTTGTGTACTTATACAATACATTTGGTTATGACGTTTTTAACCATGCTACACACGCACCACAGAATGTGATGCACGTAACTAGGTACGCTTGTTTTATCTCTCTGTGCGGAGAGATGAGAAAGAGTGAGAAAAACCTGTGGTTCAATGCCCGCGACTAAAAGCAACTGCGTGACAATTGAATGTATACTCGAATATTCACGATATAGTAATTTTCTACATCCCACAGAGAACAAGCTGCGATACATCGAGTATATTCGATATATCGCCCAGCCCTAAAATATTGCATAGGTGAATGAATAAAAATAAAATAGAAAATAAGCAGTAGATTGGCGATTTTTCATTTGGAATTTCATACATAAGGTAGTGTTTAATAGAAGGCTGCCTACTAGTGTTGCACGGTGTACCGATACTAGAAAAGTATCACGATACCCTCACGCAAAAAAAGATATGATACGCTTGGTTTTTAGTATCGATACTTTTATTAAAATAACGTTGTGTGTCTGTGCAGCGAGCTGCTCCAACTCTCAGTCATGCTCCTTGCGCCAGAGGCTAGTGGGCGTGTCTAACTGTTTCACTCACACGCAGCGAAGCAGCAGCAGGCGGGCTGAGGTCACTGTGAGTGAGAGGGAACGAGAGATGGCGACAGGTTCAGAAGCGCTTGCCGACAATCCTCAGCTTGTGGACAAAAAAGACGGGCGAAGTGAAGTCTGGAGTTATTTCGGATACTTCACACAGACACACTGAGACCCGTCTGTAAGACATGTTACAAAGGCGTTCAGACAAAGGGAGGCAACACGTCCAACGTGGCAAAGCACCTCGCTGACAGACATCCCGGCCTTTACAAAGAATTCAAAGACCGACAGGTTAGCGAATGTGATTGAAAACACCATTACATGATCAGCCCCAATCGTATCCACTAACTATAGGCTATATAAGTGAAACGAGTGTGGTGTATTCTATGACAGGCAACCTTTTTTTCAACAATTAATTTTGACGAGGCATAGCGACAGTGATCATACTGTAGTTAGCTTATGGAAGGGCAATGTTCACGCTAGTAATGTTGACTTTAGCATAACTTGCAAATGATCTATTTAATATTCAATCAGTTCTGGTAACATTTATCATGGCATGTAGTCTGCCTTTTTGTCAATACTTATTTCTTAGATATAAGATAGGTGTAAATGACCCATATTACTTTATATTTGATATTATTAAGACAAGTTACTGAGATTATTATATGGCGCTTTGTTTATTAGACTTATATGCTATTGACTTTGTTATAAAGTGCCATGTACCAGATTTGATTTTATAGTGAATTGCACTTTTATTGTTTACATACCTTTTATTGTGAACAACACTGATATGGTCTCCTCTGTATGTTACTGCGCGTGCGCAAGTTGACGGCAGAAACGAGAAGAAAAGTTAAAATGGCTGACGTTCGCATGCCATGAGAAAGCCAAGGACTGTTCGTGAAGAATATTGTTTATCATTTTTTATTTAGCACCTAGCTGGAGGGCGAACAGGTATGTGTGTAGAGTGACTATGTAATTTGAGTTCGTTATGAGGTGTTATTTTTATGTACTGTGTAACCGGATTTAGAAGTTAGCTAAATGAGCTAATGCTAGCAGTGCTATGCACGTTGTTACGGTAGTTAGCGATGGTGGAAACGTGGTCGCATGTATGAGTGTATGGTTGTATGTTTTATTTTGCTTTCAGCTCCTACGGTGTGTCTGTGGTGGTTCGTGTAAATAAATGGTAGAAATACCGCACCATAGCCCATCAGTTATCATCATTGAGTGCATCGTCTGAATAAAGTCTGGCTGGGAATGCTACAATAGGCTACCTGAAATGCACTCAGTAGAACCCATAGCCTACCACCAGAATGTATTGAGTCCAAATTAGTTTGTTAGCCATGAACGACATTCCATTAACTCAGCAGGCTTGACCTAGGGTAGGCTCCATCAGACGGCCCACTGAATAGCATAGTAATTTGCTTGTAATTTTAACACTGACCTTGATCTAGCCTAATTTGGCTATTTAAAGGTAATTTATTTATTGACAATCAGCAAAAACGGACTGAGAATGGTACTGCAAATGACTAATTGTCTGACTGACCTTTGTCCACCATAGTGTAATGGCATGTACCATGTAGTGGCATGTTTTGTTTTTTTTTTAAATAAAGAGGAGAAAATAGTCTTTTAATTGTATGTGTCAGTCAGTCATTAATGTGTTCACTGTTCAAAAGTTTAAACTTTACAGAAAAATGGCTTGTTAAGCAAAAGCAAATATGTTAACAAACAGAAGAGATTATGCTCATACTTGCTCTGGAGAATTAATTTATTAATGTAATTTGCTCCAAAAGTAGGACAGGAACAAGCTGGTGACAGTTAAACCATAGTGAGACCGAGCTGGACCATTATTCATCTCTTTTCCAGATGTCTGTGAATGTTCTCATTCATGCAGGTCATGGTTATCCAAAGGAGTTGAATCAAGTGCAACTGGACTTGGTATATATCCGTGAAGACGTTTCGCCTCTCATCCAAGAGGCTTCCTCACTTCGTGCCTTTCTGACTAGACCAAGCTAGTCTGACTGGCTGGTGATGAGACTCAGTATTTATCCTCTAAGAGTCGTTGTCAGAGCTATTGATATGCGTGGCTCTTTGTGATCAGATGTTTACCAACGATCGTCGCTAACAGAGCCATAGATATGCGTGGCTCTTTTGTGTACCCATGTTTGGCCGCGCCCGTCATTATCTGAGCTATTGATATGCGTGGCTCTCCTGTGCTCCGATGTCCAGCCGCGCCCGTCGCCATCGGAGCTATTGATTTGGATTTGTTTAGCAGCGACAGTCGTTGGGGTTGTTACTTTCGACTTCATTGTTCAGTGGTCATGAGTCGTTGGAGCCGTTAGTGACCGGCTGTTGTTCTTGGAGGCTAGGCTTCTTGAGTCTCCTGGGTAGAGATGAACACTCTTTTCCAGATATTTTAGAATTTTACCGTGGTATCGGTTCAGTATCGAGTATCGAGGTATTTATGGCAGGTATCGTATCGAAGTCATAATTTTGGTATCGTGACAACACTAATCCCAACCCCCACCCCCTTGAGGATGGAGGTGGCTCAGACCCACCACACACACACAGACACACACCCAGAATACACCATAACCCTCCCTCACCACCACAACTCATACCTTTTGTTTCCACCTTTTCACACAAAATTACAGCACTTCATCGTACAATTAAACACAACTTTGCCATATTACAGTCTCAACACCCAGATTTCCACGATTATAAAATCATTTCAGCCTACAGAAAAAACAAGAGCCTCCAGTTAATACTCACTAGATCCCAATTCTCTGACCATAGACCCACACCCAACTACAATATGGCCACCATTACAAAAACAGAAAATTCATGCAGAATTCACATACCGGCACAGCTTTCCACACCTTAGGCTCTTTTTCCATCACCACCACCACTGTAATATAAATCATTACATGCACGTTCTGCCACAGACACTGCATAGGAGAAACCAAACATTCCATTCACTCTGGTTTATCCCAATACCTTCACAATTTTAGGCAAGGTCGACTCAACACACCCCTGGTCAAACATTTCCAACTTCACCCCCCCACTCATCTTATAGTTTCCAGTCTAGAAAACAACGACCGTTGGACCAGTGGGCAGAGAAAGAGAGTGAAGAGGATTTGGATCCACAGGCTCGGGACCACCATACCAGGAGGTCTTAATGATGATTAACACAGTAGATGGCCAACCTGGCCCACTCACTCCTGGTGTGGTTGTCCCTAGACGTACATTTTGGCTGCACTCATCCCCTTATTTTTAGATCTTACATTCACCTTCCACATAATCCTATCTATATCTTGGTACGAGATGGCAACCCTATATTTATTTTTAGATTATTTATTCATTTATTAATTTATTTGTTTACTTATTTATTCTTTTATAGGTACTTTTAGAATACTGGATTGAGGGGATAACTTTTAGAACTGCATGTTTTTTTGGGTTTTTTTTTTAAAATGATTTTTACTATTATTTATAACTATTATTGATATTTTAACCATGTCGTTGAGTCTTTTAACAGCACTTTTTTACCTTAGTACTTATATTTCACCATTTAGCACTTACCCCTCCTCCAGCTTCTACATCTTACCTTAGGAATTAACTTAGAACCTTATATTTTAACCCGGGGTTGCCTTCTCGTCCAGGGATCTGTGCAGCCTTTTTTTTTATTTTTTTATCTAACACCATTAGGCGGCTCCTTTCTCTGCCCTTGTACTCTGTCTGGGGATTGAACTCTGGTCCCCAGCAGGAGGGACCGCAGCCTTCTCCATCCAACCATCCCTCAGATCAGTAGGCCAGTGCTAAGTAAATATAATTCATAACCCTTACCCAAAACCTAACCCAGCCCGTGCCACTGATCTAAATCCATTATTTTAACCACAAACCTACAAAATAAAAACAGACCTCACGAACATTTTCGACTCATCTGCCTGGGGCCATCTGGATTCGAGCTGGCGCCCCCAAGGCGGGAGCACCCGGCCCAACCAGGTGAGCTATAAGTTCACATCCATAGTAGCAGACTATAGGCATGATACGGATCTACCCACCCCCACACACCATCCAGAATATCCAATCAGATTTCTAAACTGGTTTCGCTCCAAAATTAAGCCACACCACCCAGCCCACCCAATCAGAACACAACACCACACCATTATCCCTTCCAATCACCTCACACCATGACATCATGACTACAGGATAGGATGATTGACTCTTGGGGGAGGGACTAACCCTCCCTCCCCCAACAGTTAAATACCAGATGTTGGCCGTTCTCAGTATCCCCTGATGGAGCAGCAAGACTGCAAAACGTCGGGATCTGCTCCTCTGCGCATACTGGTAACTCCTTCACTCTTTTTGTATAGTCTTTTTTTATTGACAATTGTTTTAGTCTTTTTTTATTGGCAATTATTTTTTCTAAAACCGTTTTAAACTCTATTTTACACAATCAAACTATAATAAAGTTAGTTTTTAACAGACAGTGGAGGGCTCTGCCAATCCCAAATGGCACAAAGAAAGAGACTCTTTTAAAACTAGAAAGCCGTCTTAAAGCTCAAACAGCCAGCGGCAAATTGGGGACCGGCCCCGGGAAAACCATTCATCTACTCCCGCACAGCCGAGATCGGTACCCCCCAGCAAAAAACAACCATCTGTGGCAATAAGACAGCTCCGAACTGGGGACCGGCCGCGGGAGAAAAAAGAAAACACCAACAAAAAACAACCGTCTGCGGCAATAAGCCAGTGCCCAAAAACGCTATGGCCCCAGGCTGACAACTCTACAAGAAACCCAACAAATTTTGCAGACACACCAGATAGCAATCACCATCACCCCTGGACCTCACCATAAGAACAGAAATAGAACACACAACACCTTACCTACAATTCCAGAATCTACACAGGAAGACTACCCACAATTACCCAAACCACAAGCCCCCCGTAAACTTTCCTTCTTCCTTGGTCCACGCATATCCCTCACTGAAGAAATCCAACAGCACAACCAGCAAGCACCTACTCGGCAGACATCTCCAGAGACAGACAAGATCCTCCAACAGCCACCAGATACCACACAGCCTACACCCCAGCCTAATAACAAGACAGACCAGACAAGCTACAACTGAAGCATCCATATCCCTAGATCCAGCCGCCAAAACAACCACTGAGAAAACAGCATCTACATATTCAATTGTTACACCCCCAAGAAGAGGCCCCACCCGACCACTGCAGGCCTCTGAACAAACATATGGGTTGAACTTCCCTCGGGTTCCACCCTCTAATGGAATTAAATGTAGATCTACCATAATGGTAGCTAAAACGATCATTGGGATCATAGGGGGTATAGTTTGGTCTCCAGGATTTTTTGTGAGCTCTCCCGTACCTAACTACTGTCCATCCCTTGTGATCCATGATCTCCATTACTTACAATTAAGCTCAAAGTAGAGACGTTTCGGTAATTAAATACCTTTTTCAGGCAAGGGCTTAATATCAACTTTTAGTTGACACGTCAGATCCTGAGAGGAAAAAAAATAAAAACAAAAATGTTTTTTGTGTTAAAGGAAATTATGAATTCATTCAATTATAAAATCAACTTTTTCAATTTCATAATTATTCTAATGTTGGCAATTGGGGATGCAATAACACCAACAATGTACAATGTACGTTTCAATTTTCTTTAACTTGGGGTCATATAAAGTCAAATTAATCCAATTCAAAGATACCGGAGGGCGTTACAATCATCTGCGAGTGCGTAATGTTAGTCATAGCACCTGGAACTCGTTTTCTTATTTAACTACGAACTTCCAGTTTCGCCGCTGACTCTCCCATTAAGCAAGGCCGGTTGTAGGTCCCCGCGGCTGGGTAGACTTTCACGAGCAGCCGGTGGCCACTAAGGCTCGTGAAAATTAAATTAGAGTGTCCCCAACCAATCACATCTCTTCACAATAGACATAGACAGCCTCTACACCAACATCAACACCCAATTAGGCCTACAAGTACTCACAACTATATTCAATAGAACCCAGACCAGAACAGACCAAATCAAGAACTGCTACAACTAATAGAACTCTGCCTCAACAACATCGACTTCCTTTTCAATAATCAATACTACCTCCAGGTCAACGGGACAGCCATAGGTCAGAGATTTGCCCCCTCCTATGCCAACCTTTATATGAGCGAGTGGGAGCTAGGAACCTTGGCCAAATGCCCTTTACAACCATCCCTCTACCTCTACCTATCTGGACGACAATTTTGGTATTTGGCCCCATGACATCTCACACTTTCCTGAATTTATCAACATTCTTAATAACCACCACCCCTCTATCAAAGTCAAACACACCATAGACTCAGAACAGATAAATTTCCTCGACACTACAGTTTTCTTCACGCCATCCAACACAACACACAACACACTACAGACTAAAGTATACTTCAAACCTACTGATACACACGTTTTACTCCATAAAACCAGCTACCACCCCAAACACACATTCAAAGGAATCATCAAATCACAACTCATCCATTTTTATCGCATTTGCTCCGACATCTCAGATTTTCACACCGCTACCAAAATCCTATTCCACAGCCTTCAGTCCAGAGGCTATTCCAAACGCTTTCTTCACCCCAGGTCCCCGGGTCTGGGCCGCCTCGACTTCCTTCCCCCTACCCGAACCAGGGTCTGTATCCCCAGCCTAACCCCTCTCCCAACCCCTATCCTTACCCTAACCATCCCCCATGCCTAACCCCAACCCCTAACAATTCCCCATCCCCCATGCCTAACCCCAACCCCCACCCCAACCCTCACCCTAATCCCCACCTCCTCCCCTACCTGAACCAAAGTTTTTATCCCCACCCCCACCCCCTCAAGGAGGGAGGAGGCTCAAACCCACCACATACACACCCAGAATACACCATAACCCTTCCTCACCACCACAACTCATACCCTTTGTTTCCACCTTTTCACACAAAATTACAGCACTTCATCGTACAATTAAACACAACTTTGCCGTATTACAGTCTCAACACCCAGCTTTTCACAATCATAAAATCATTTCAGCCTACAGAAAAAAACAAGAGCCTCCAGTTAATACTCACTAGATCCCAATTCCCTGACCATAGACCCACACCCCAACTACGATATGGCCACCATTACAAAAACAGAAAATTCATGCAGAATTCACATACCGGTACAGCTTTCCCCACCCTAGGCTCTTTTTCCATCACCACCACCAATGTAGTATATGTCATTACATGCACGCTCTGCAACAAACACAACATAGGAGAAACCAAACACTCCATTCACACTCGCTTATCCCAACACATTTACAATATTAGGCAAGGTTGACTCAAAACCCTCAACATATGGGTTGAACTTCCCTCGGGTTCCACCCTCTATTGGAATTAAATGTAGATCTACTGTAATGGAAGCTACAATTATCATTGGGATCATAGTGAATATAGCTTGATCTGTCCATCCCTCATGATCCATGATCTTCATTAATTACAATTAAGCCCTAAGTCGCGACGTTTCGGTATTTAAATACCGTCTCCAGGCGAGGGCTCAACATCAAATTTTAGTTGACAGGTCCCTCTACGACGGTCTCCGTTGGAATGAGCCGGACCAAAGAGCCTTTTACAGCCTAAGTCATCAAAAGTATGCGCGCGCATTTACGCAACGGTAGTGAAACGCTACCCCCAACTCTCCCATTCATCACGGATTGACGAGGAAGAGGAGATTACAAAGTTTATCCGGAAGTATAACCAGCATCAAAATGTCCGGTTGTTGTGTTTGGCTGTACAAATCGCTACTCTACCAACAGCGGACTGAAGTTTTACCGAATTCCGACGGGATCACGGCCATTTCAGAGCAACCGCAAGGCGCCTGTGGTCCTGAGAGGAAAATATATATATATATATATATATATATATATATTTTGTGTTATAGGAAATTAGTATAAATTCATTGAATTATAAAATCTTCAATTTTATAATTATTCTAAGGTTGGCAATTGGGAGTGCAATTACGCCCAACAATGTATCGTATCGTGCCCAATCAATAGTTTAGCCGATTTGAGCTAACGGCTAGTTGGGCCCTTGCTGTTTATTACTTTCCAATTTTCTTTAACTTGGGGTCATATAAAGTCAAATTAATCCAATTCAAAGATACCTGAGAGTCTTACAATCGTCTCTGACTGCGTAATGTTAGTCATAGAGCCTGGAAGTCGTTTTCATATTTAACTACGAACTTCCGGTTTCGCCGCGGACTCTCCCGTTAAGAGAGGCCGTTTGTAGGTCACCGCGGCCGGGTAGACTTTTCACGACCGGCCGGTGGCTGCCAAGGATCGCGAAAATTAAATTACAGCGTCTTATAATTGTTAACCAATCGCATGTATATCAAGATAAAGTGAAGTGAGAACCTACGTAATTACAATAAGGTTGTCGACCCAATTAAATTCATTATCCATTCCAGTTTATGCCTTGAAAATAAAGCTAACAGTTAGCATGATATTAGCTTAACTCACGGAACAAGGCGTGGTGCTCCCTCTACGACGGTCTCCGTTGGAATGAGCCGGACATGGAGCCTTTTACAGCTTACGTCATCAAAAGTATGCGCGCGCATTTACGCAACGGTAGTGAAACGCTACCCCCAAGTCTCCCATTCATCACAGATTGACGAGGAAGAGGAGATTACAAAGTTTATTCGGAAGTATAACCAGCATCAAAATGTCCGGTTGTTGTGTTTGGCTGTACAAATTGCTACTCTACCAACAGCGGACTGAAGTTTTACCGAATTCCGACGGGATCACGGCCATTTCAGAATAACCGCAAGGCGCCTGTGGTCCTGAGAGGAAAAAAAAGTTTTTTGTGCTATAGGAAATTAGTATAAATTCATTGAATTATAAAATCAACTTTTTCAATTTTATAATTATTCTAATGTTGGCAATTGGGGGTGCAATTATGCCCAACAATGTATCGTATCGTGCCCAATCAATAATTTAGCCGATTTGAGCTAACGGCTAGTTGGGCCCTTGCTGTTTATTACTTTTCAATTTTCTTTAACTTGGGGTCATATAAAGTCAAATTAATCCAATTCAAAGATACCTGAGAGTCTTACAATCGTCTCTGAGTGCGTAATGTTAGTCATAGAGCCTGGAAGTCGTTTTCATATTTAACTACGAACTTCCGGTTTCGCCGCGGACTCTCCCGTTAAGCGAGGGATCGCGGCCATTTCAGAGCAGCCGGAGGCGTCTGTGGTTGCAAGCCATCAAACGTATTGATGAAAACTGGACTCAGGACCCGATCCAAAATGCTGGCGTTTGCAGTGCCCATTTTATATCAGGTAAGTTGTCTATCTACTCTTTGGTTTCACTGGAATGCCTGGTTTAGATTTAGACTAATATCTAAAGTGACCGATAAACAGCGTTAGCCGGTATTATCTGGCTAATGTGGTGTGTCTGGCTATTTACAGGTGATGCGTCACTGGACTCACAGAATCCTGATTTTGGGCCCTCTGTGTTTAACTCACAAAACAAAGTCAGAACCCCGAGGCAAAGGTGGAAAGGTAAGAATAGTTAGGCCTAACACTTCCTAATGGTTTTAGAATGACTTTTCCCCTCTTTCATTTCATGCTATTCAGTGCACTTTGGAGCTTGCAGCTGCTGGCTTTGAGAAAATGGGGCTGTATTACAAATATTTAACGTCTTAAGGTTAAAGTGAAGATAGGGATGTCTAAGATAGGGTTTTTCTCCAGTTGGTATTAAGCAAGTCATAACCCAATATCTAATCGTAACCAAACAGTTAAGATAGGATCTGCAAGTTAGGAATTTCCTGTAATATGGCCTCTGAACAGTATTTCTGTTCTTTAATTTAGCTTTTTTATGTTAAGGTACCATAGGAAAAGGAGACGAGATGAAAGGGTTTACACTCCACCAAATCAGCCTGCTCCTTCTGAAACTCCAGGACAAGTCAGCAGCATGGATCACTGTCCTGGTAAGGAGATATATTTGTTGTGCAATCAACCAATTTGTTGTGAGCTTGTGCTGACATATCCTAACTGTTCGCTTTTCTGTTAAAGCTGAAGAGGACATCCCAGTCCCAAGGACAGAATATGATGATCTGAACCTGAGGTACACTCAGCTTCAGAATGACTATGTCAACCTGCAGCAGGAGTGTGAAAAACTATGGGCTGAAAATGAGAAGTTTAAAGAGGAGCTGCAAAACTCTTGAGTCCACAACCTGCAGTTCCCGGATGTCATCACCGGTCAACTCTGATGAAAGGGCAACAAGAAGACAATTATTATGCTGAATAATATGTTTTTTTTCAAGATTTTATGACTCTTGATTTAATTTTTACTAAAGACACGAAGCAGAGCTTTAAAACAGAAACAGTACACAATAGAAACTAGAGAATCTGATATCCAGAATAAATAATCTGAAGTTAAAAGTCAAACAAATACATTGAAATGACTCAGTGTCTATACGTCTTTATGATTTTCATCTCCGTATTATAAAAAAAGCTTGGTTTTCAGGGTAGTTTATGGTGTTACAAGATGCAGGAGAACTTTTGAAAATAAATTAAATGCACGACAAAAGGAAACTTATCTAGCCTCTGTCAACTATTACATGCCTCCTGATTTGACACCGTTCTTCCTAGAAGTTTTGGAAGCTGCTGGGAGCTGCCTGCCTAGCCGCTTTGGTTTATGGAAGCTGATTTCCCCAAGTGGAGCTGGCTTGACATCTTTCCTGCTTGGGTCTTTCCACACACATGCTTCAGCTGTAACTGCTGCTTTCTCTGTCCTCCCCATCCTAACACAGAGCTCAACTTTAAATAAAATTGCTGCTATATGGCTGCAGCATGACTCAAGTCTGATATGTGAAAAACACAGAATAAAACATATTGTCTTATCCAATATGTGTTTTAATTTGATGACCAGGGCTTGCAATTAACACTTAATCTCAGTCAAAATTAGGCTGTGGCTGAGAAGACTGTAAATTCTACTATATAATGTTGCATTTTTCCACTGCAAATTAATAACATATACAGCTGGAACTCTGAATCAACAAGACACTGTGTGTAGTTCATGATAATGTGAATTTCATGCCCGTTTATCATGACTTGAGTTACAGGGAAAGGCACATTTTGATGTGAGGAGGGGACAAAACGCCAGTAAAATAGAAGCAGATTTCATGTTTGCACAACAACTAGGCCGACATCATGAACCCCGAGCAAACTAGAAAAGCAACAGGACAACAAATACTCACCCTGCCATGCTACAACTGGCTGTGAGGACGTAGTTCTCGGGTTTGTTTATGATGAGCCATGCCTCCTACGTAGCCGTCTTTTGTCCTTGTCTTTGACTTGGCAAGACTTCGGGTTTCAGGACACAAAACTCTGAGTTTGTGTCATGCTATTTTACATTTTGTATGTGACCACACACAACATAGCTGTAAGCACCCAGTGACTCGTATGCCCGCAAATTCTCTCTTGTGTATACGCTCGGTTTCTCCACCAAATATGTATATATATCTGGCCACTGGATATTAGGGCACTTAGTAACGTCTTCCACCCACGCGGTAATACCATACGGATCTGGAAGTCGGTTGCCGTTTGCCAAAGTTAATTCGTTCAGGTAACTTTCGCGATCTTTTGTCGTTAATCCCCTTGCATAGTTTTGCCAAACTAGCTAACTCCGCCATACTTCCGTTGCCTAAATGCGCGCGCATCCACACCATACGTCATCACTGTTTACAAACAGTCAAAGGATCTATTGGTTCCGCCTACACATGTACCACTGGGAAATGTGACGTGTTTTTTTTCCAGTCACATTTCCGGTGGATGTGTGTTTTTTCGAGGATGGGCGGTTTTTAATTGTTTCATCTCCAACATTAAAGGGAATTAATGTGCACATAGTCAAATATGAACGGCATGGTTTTTGTTTGGTCAACAATTTATAATTATATGCCAGGAATGGTGTTATTTCTATTATTCAAAAATATGAACCAGAACATTGGTTCTGCCTATATATGTACCACTGGGAAGACTGACGCTTCCAGTGGATGTGTGTTTTTTTCGGGGATGGGCGGTTTTTAATTCTTTCATCTCCAACATTAAAGGGAATTAATGTGCAAATAGTCAAATATGAATGAACTGGGAATGGTTTTGGTTTGGTAATAATTATATGCCAAGAATGGTGTTATTTCTATTGGTAAAAAAAAAAGTTTGTTCTGTGTTTTTGTTGTTGTTGTTTTTTTCCTTTTAAAACTGCCATTCAATTTGAAGTAGAATTATTCCCCTGGGGTTACATTTAAGGTAAGGGCTAAAACTGGGGTTAGAGGTTAAGGTTAGGGTTAAGGGTTAGGGTAGGGTTAGCAGTTAGGTTTAGGGGTTATGGTTGGAGTTATGGTTAGGGTTAAGGTTAGGGTTATTGTTGGGGTTAGGTTAGGTTAGGGTTAAAAATTAGGTTTAATTTTTGGGTTACTAGTGACCTAATTTGGGATGCTGTCTTCAAAGGACTGTAATAGATTCTCTTTATTGTAATTATCATCGGACTTTAGAGAACCAGAGGCCACAATCCGGCTCTCGTGAGGCGCTGGCATAATAGGTAAAGGAATCCGTAATACATAGTGCGTAAAAGTCTCCAACTCTCTGTTGACTCAATAACTGCAGAGTTCCAAACTTCCTCTGGCATTAACATCAGCACAAAAACTGTGCTCCGGGAGCTTCATGGAATGGGTTTCCATGGCCGAGCAGCTGCATGCAAGCCTTACATCACCAAGCACAATGCCAAGCATCAGATGGAGTGGTGTAAAGCACACTGCCACTGGACTCTGGAGCAGTGGAAACGTGTTCTGTGGAGTGACGAATCACGCTTCTCTATCTGGCAGTCTGGTGGACGAGTCTGGGTTTGACAGATGCCAGGAGAACATTACCTGCCTGACTGCATTGTGCCAACTGTAAAGTTTGGTGGAGGAGGGATGATGGTATGGGGTTGTTTTTCAGGGGTTGGGCTAGGCCCCTTACTTCCAGTGAAGGGAAATCTTAAGGTTTCAGCATACCAAGACATTTTGGACAATTTTATGCTTCCAACTTTGTGGGAACAGTTTGGGGAGGGCCCTTTTCTGTTCCACCATGACTGTGTCCCTGTACACAAAGCAAGGTCCATTAAGACATGGTTGGGTGAGTTTGGTGTGGAAGAACTTGACTGGCCCACACAGAGCCCTGACCTCAACCCCATCGAACACCTTTGGGATGAACTAGAATGGAGATTTGCGAGCCAGGTCTTCTCGTCCAACATCAGTGCCTGACCTCACAAATGCTCTTCTGGATGAATGGGCAAAAATGTCCACAGACACACTCCAAAATCTTGTAGAAAGCCTTCCCATAAGAGTGGAAGCTGTTTTAGCTGCAAGGGGGGGGGGGCAACTCCATATTAATGCATATGGATTTAGAATGAGTTGTCATAAAAGCTCCTATAGGTGTATTGGCCAGCTATCCCAATACTTTTTTTTACATATAATGTGCATATAGTGTGTGTGTACACACACACACACACACACACACACACACACACACACACACACACACACACACATATATACATACTATATATATATATATAATTAATTTTTTTGTCCTCAATGTACACAAATTGACAGATAGCTGTCAGGCTTCAAGAGAAAGTCGGAGGCTGGAGTAAAGTTGAATGCTCTTTAATGTTGTCGTCATTCTCATGAAAGAATACATTTGTAAAAGTGGAATGACACAGAAGATGAGACCAGTTACTGTATGCTATATAACTCATGTTATACATCCACAGACATAAAACAGGCTACAGTGTTCACATAGTCCATTAAAGTGATATGGAAATAGCTACACATAACTTGTAAATATCTTGCAAATGATGGACACTACCTTCACCAGCTTCAAAACAAACAACACTGGCATATTTGCAGCCGGAAATCACAATCAGGGAAAAGAGGCAAACAAAGGAGACTACTGTTTTGTGTAGAAGATTGAACTCTGAACTTGATGAACTTTAACATGTTTAAAAAAACGTGCTTTAAGATTACTTATCTGTTTTACTCTAATCCTTTATGAAGCTGGTGAAACTTATATGATTGTTGACACTGTTGTTGATTCTTATCTTAAAAGGGAAGGGGGTGTAGTATTCCACCTTTGACAATTAAGGCATTTACCAGTGTTGGAGCCCATCGGTAAGGGGGCTCTCTCTCTCTCTCTCTCTCTCTCTCTCTCTCTCTCTCTCTCTCTCTCTCTCTCTCTCTCTCTCTCTCTCTCTCTCTCTCTCTCTCTCTCTCTCTCTCTCTCTCTCTCTCTCTCTCTCGCTCTCTCTCGCTCTCTCTCTCTATATATATTCTATCTAAACTTATACTATATGTATACTTGCCTCGAGGAAGAGCGCTGTTCCGTTGCTAGAGAGTTGTAGCTGTGTACACGTGGACGTCTGCAAGATAAGACAATGTTACATTAAAGACCAGTGAAGTCTGTCCGAGTGCCGAGTCTTCGTCTGTACCGAACGCATAACATTTTATTGTTTATCTATTTATTTATTCATTACTACTTTCGCTAACATCACCGTCCGCTTCGACCACACGTGTGGAACGGATGGCAGATTTGTTTTCCACTTGTTAGCGCCACGCCGTCACATTTCCCACTGCACATTGGGTGAAATACTGTGAATGTAAGGAAGGTATGGCGACAGCCATCAAATGTGGCGCAAGCTTTGTTGATAGGATGTATAAACGTGTCTTAAAGGGTTTACCACCTAACACGCTTCCTTTATGTGCTGTTTGCCAGTGTCATGTTAAGGCAGAAAAGAATAACAACATGTTTCCAAGCTGTTGACATTTGTTTGCTATACATTTCGAGTTATTAGCGACACAATTTACTACTTAGTCAAGTCAAAACAACAAGGGGAAACAAAGTCAACTTTGCATAGCCAAACTTGAATGTCCCCCACATTTCCAAAGGGACGGAGCCAGCAAAGGGCGGTGGGTTTGTCCGTCATCACAAATTCAGTTTCAACACGTTTTGGGGAATTAAATTGGGGTACTTAATTCCCTCCTTCTGCCCATTTCAAATATGCATTTCATGCTGGCACTCAGTGATGCCGACCGCAACGCTGCACCTTTAAAAGGACCCTTTTAAGTGTATTTCAAGTTCACCTACTGACCGTGAACAGGAGTTCAACACTCAAGTGTGCACAATGTTGTACTAGAACACTTCACTGAACAGCAAGCAGCGCGTCATCAGTGTGACAGAAAGACTTTCACAAGTCAAGTCGTCATTTTTACCCCCAAACTAAAGCAGACGCACCACAGGCTTGAATCTGCGTCACGACAACACGAACGCCCGAATCCACTTTGTTTTAATGCTCTGAAACAAAGAACATTATTACCATCACTTTCTGCTCCTGAGCTGTGGACTGCTTTGGACCCCTGCACTAACAAGTAAGTGCACACACACACACACACACACACACACACACACACACACACACACACACACACACACACACACACACACACACACACACACACACACACACACACACACTCTCAATAAGCGAACTAGTAGACTTTCACTTGATGATGCCTCATCACTTTCAACATGTTGTTACATCGGCAGTACAAGACCTGGACTAGTAGCACTTGTGTCCCAGCATCATGCAAGACAAGCATGACCTCTAAACACACACCCACACCCACACCCACACACACACACACACACACACCCACACACACACACACACACACACACACACACACACACACACACACACACACACACACACACACACACACACACACTCAAAAAGCGAACTAGTTGTCACGTATCTGGAAAGAACCCATAAGCAGACGGGACAACCAGGTAAGGAAAGAATTCAAGTCTTTATTGACGTGACCGATCTCAGGGGTAGAGCAGGAGTTGGCTCAGTGGCAGGTAGACTGGCAGGCAGAAGTCCATGAATGGCGACGTTCCAGCGAAGACTGGTCCACAGCGGAGGCTTTTTAAGGGTGATGGCGATTGCTTTGATGTCAAGGGAGAGAGGCGATTGCTTTGATGGCCAGCTGGTGCACCGGGGTGAAAGGGGGGGGGGGTCAGCAGGTGTCAAGGACGATTGCTTTGATGTCAAGGGAGAGGGGGCGATTGCTTTGATGTCAAGGGAGAGAGGCTGTGACAGTACCCCCCCTCCGAGGGGCGCCACTGGGCGACCTATCAGGCCCGTCAGGGTGCGTCCTGTGGAAGTCCCGGATGAGGTTCGCGTCCAGGACAAGGCGACGAGGGACCCAACACCTTTCCTCCGGGCCATATCCCTCCCAGTCAACGAGATACTGCAGGCCGCGACCGCGGCGACGAGAGTCCAGGAGACGACGAACAGTGTAAGCAGGATGATCGTTGATCATACGATGAGGTGGGGGCGGGGGGGCCGGGGGAACTAGAGGGCTGGTAGAGACAGGTTTGAGGCAGGACACATGGAAGGAAGGGTGAACCCGGAGAGTGCGGGGCAGCTTCAGACGGACCACAGAGGGGTTAATGACTTTGACAATGGAAAAGGGACCAATATACCTGGGGGACAGTTTTTTAGCGTCCGATTTCAAGGGTAGGTCCTTGGTAGAGAGCCATACCTGGTCACCGGGGGAGTAGTCCGGAGCGGGGGTGCGATGACGATCCGCCAAGCGCTGGCAACGGCCGGAGGCCCTGAGCAGTGCAGCACGGGCTCGCCGCCAGGTCCGACGGCACCGACGGACATGGGCCTGGACAGACGGAACCGGAATGTCTACCTCTTGAGAAGGAAAAAGGGGGGACTGATAGCCGTAAAGGCATTGAAAAGGGGACAACCCAGTAGCAGACGATGGCAAGGTGTTATGGGCATATTCTACCCAGGGAGGTTGTGAGGACCAAGAGGATGGGTTGGCAGACACCAGACAGCGGAGAACAGTCTCCAATGCCTGGTTGGCCCTCTCGGCCTGGCCGTTGGTCTGAGGATGGAACCCAGATGACAGTCTGACGGTGGCACCGATGGCGGAGCAGAAAGCCTTCCAGACCGCAGAAGTGAACTGGGGACCACGGTCAGACACTATATCACGGGGAAGACCGTGGACCCGGAAAACCTCCCTGACCAGCAGATCCGCAGTCTCTCGAGCCGAAGGCAGTTTAGACAAGGGCAAAAAATGAACAAATTTACTGAAGCGATCAACAACAGTCAGTACAACGGTGTTACCATCGGAGGCGGCTAGACAGAGACGAAATCCAAGGACAGATGCGACCAGGGACGGTGTGGAACAGGCAGGGGGCGCAGCAGACCGACACTGGCCCGAGTGGAGGGCTCATTCTGGGCACAAACAGGACAGGCAGAAACAAAAGACCCAGTATCCTCCGTCATGGAAGGCCACCAGAACCGCCTACGGAGGAAGGCTAGGGTACGGGTTACTCCAGGATGGCAGGTAAGTTTGGAAGAGTGAGCCCACTGCAACACACTAGATTTAACAGCATCTGGAACAAACAAGCGCCCAGGGGGACCGTTACCTGGGTCAGGCTGAGTCTGTTGTGCTGCCATGACCTCCCTTTCAATGTTCCAGGTGACAGCCGCAGCCGCAACCACACAGGTAGAGGGAACGATGGTGTCAGGTTGGAGCTTGGGCTCAGACTCCTTCCCATGCACACGAGACAGAGCATCGGGCTTGGCATTCCTGGAGCCAGGGCTTGACACCTGACAGGGGACCGACTGAGGCACAGAAGACTGGAGGCATATGGCATGACAGACGGGACTCCAACTTGAAATTCTGGCCGATGACCAATCAGTATGGGGACTATGCTTAACCAGCCAGGGATGACCAAGTATAATGGGAACAAATGGAGAATTGATAACAAAAAAACTTAACGCCTCTTGATGGTTTCCCGACAACAGGAGGCGCACATGCTCGATCTTAGAGGTTATCCGGGCCAGGAGACGTCCATCCAGGGCATTAGCTTCAAGAGGCTGGTCCAGACTCACAGTGGCAAGACCTAACTGCTTCACAACACTTGCATCCAAAAAGATTTCATCAGCTCCAGAGTCAATTAAAGCCAAAAGTTTAGTGGACTGACCTTTAAAACTGATGGTAGCTTGCAACTGGGTACGTGGACGAGGAGAAAGAGGGCAGACAGTTGGGCTCACGAGGATCCTCCCCCTCCCTCGTGAGCCTGCTAGTTTTGACGGACGGTGAGGGCAGGAGGCGAGAAAGTGACCAGGCTGACCACAATACAAGCAGCTGTTCTCGGTTATGCGGCGTCGATGCTCCTCCGGGTTGAGCCGGAAGCAGCCGAGTTGCATCGGCTCCGAAGCTGGGGAAGAGTCACGCCTCGGGCTTTCTCGGAGGACGTCAGCCTCAGTCGAGCGAGCTCGGCCCCCAGAGTTTGGAGGTGTGGCCCATGGAAAGTTGTTGTGACCAGGAAAGCGGTGCGTCCTCTCTCTCCTCCGCTCCCGGAGACGGTTGTCCACACGAATGGCCAGGGTAACCAATTCCTCCGACCCTCCAGGCTCGGAGTAGGAAACCAATTCGTCCTTTATGGATTCGCTTAGACCGTTGGAAAACCCGGCCTGGAGGGACTCGTAGTTCCATCCGCTCTCCGCGGGGCCGTGCCTATAGTCCCCGGGTCCTATGTTCCCAATCGGGGAACATAGGATCCTTTCGAAAAATAAAAGGGTCCCATATTCCCCGTTTTCCCCTAAAAAGGTCCTATAATCCCGGTTGCAATAGACACCGGGGAACATAGAACCCTCTTTTGGAAAAAGGGTCCTATATTCCCCGCTGTTTCCAGGGGAACATAGGACCTTTTTCCAAATAAAGGGTCCTATATTCCCCGCTATTGCCAATCGAGGAACAAACTGGGGAACTTAGAACCCTTTTTGCAAATTATTTCCTTAACGGGTCCAAAATAATAAAAACTGGGGTCATGGCTGAGTTGTAGGCTACGACAATCTATTCCTCCGCTGATTAAATTAGGCCGTATTACCATTGTTGGCTGTTGTATATCGCATATGTTGTAAATTCCGCCTAGAGGAGGCTGTAATTTGCTTTATTGTTAGTTCTTACCAATATTTACTGCAGTAGGCCTAGTTAGTTGGCTCTCCGGCTCAGCATGGACAGTCGGCAATCAACGCAAGTGTGTCTTGCAGTAGGCCCGCCTACCAGTATAACCTAGCCATTTCCACCTTCGCTCAAAGTTCAATTTGCACAGCACTGGACACTTCAGCCACTTTCTTGTTACTTTGCAGTTCGTTTTCCATATTAAATCACTTGGCAGACTTTCTTTCAAAAAGACTTTAATGATGAACTTTTTAGGCAGAGAACTTAGACCAGGCCTTGGAATTTAGGACCAGCACAAAGTATCCATCAACAGGGGCCGCCTACCTTACACAATAGGCTAATTGCCTAATAATAATAATAATATGTGCTTCTCAAAAAACTAAAGGCTTGTGGAGGTGCTAAACCAAAAACATGAATCAAAGACGAGCATCAAAGGATGTAAGGTAACACTCACCAAATGGTAAAGAAATAACAGAGGCAGTCCTCTATTTCACCATTTTATTGTTTGGCATCAGTCATTAAGGTTTCTGAAGAAGACCACCCGGCCAAGTTAATGACTGATGCCAAACAATGAAATGGTAAAATAGAGAATTGTGTCTTTTTTTTTCATTTGATGAGTGCTACCTTACATCCTTTGATGTTCTTCTTTAATAATAATAATAATAGTAATAATATCAATAAATAATAATAATAATGATAATGATAATAATAATAGCCTAATTATAAAAGAGGCCTAATAACAAATAACAATTACAGGCATAATACTATCAATAGTAACACTGATAATAGGCTATTAATAACAAAATGCTTCTAGTAAAAGCTTGGCTGAAAAAGGGTTGGTCTATGGCAGAAGCCCCCCAGAAAAGGCATGGTCTAAAACAAAAATCTCCAAGGCCTAACTAGCCTAACGTTAAAACTTTTTTCTTCTTCAAAAAAGCAAAATGAGTAGTCCTAGTCCATTAGGCTACTCAGCAAAGAGGGGCTAAAACCCTGGATTTGACGTTGCCGACGCTGCAGGACCCTTTGCGCATTATAGATCCTTCTGATTGGGACTGTTGGCTCCCTTGCAACTTCTGCAATCACCCCCTGTCGGAATTCTGCACGGTGCACCATTTCTCCGTCAGGGGGGGGGGGATGCACGTGTTCCCCAACATCGTGCACAATAATGTTAGCATCCACGTCCACCACTTCAAATCTAGTTGTGATCAGTGGCACTCTACAGTTCCACCTCCAGCACCTCCATCTAATGGTGTCTTGATTGGTGCGGTGCTTCTCCTATCTGAAGTTCTCATGTACCAACACTTTGCCCCCTCGATCACCATCCATAACTATCGCCATTGTTTGTCTTCTTGTAGGCTAGTAAGCACATGACAGTGAGTCCACGATTTATCACCGATAACAACCGATTGTTGCAAACTGTTGCAAGTTGGCGGGCGGTTTAGACATTGATGAACTTTGATCCTGTGGTTTAGAGCGCCAGGAAACTTGCGTGCAGATGACCACACATCCACGACAAGTTTTAAATATTTCCAAACTCGAAATCATGTGTGCATTTGGCTATTTATAAATTATTTTTCGAGCAATATGTGTTTTGTGATTCAGCTTTAGCGTTGTTGATTGGCCTTTCATTCATATTTTGTCAAAAAGGCGTATTCATTAGCCTAGGCCTATGTCCCGTTATTTCTGTAGCATACACCATCTTAGAATCTTAAGAGACCAAGCAGATATTGTTATTATTTTATTGTTATTACCATGCTATATTAGCCTACTTTATAATTATAAATATTTCAATTATCCAATTTTTAGCATTTCTAATATAAGGCTATATTGTTATTATTATTATCATCATCATCATCATCATCATTATTATTATTAGGCTATTATTATTATTATTATTGTCATTATTATTATGTTATTATTATTATTATTATTATCATTACAATTATGATGCTTAAAGGGCCTTACTGAGCAGATGGTTTCTATCTAATATCTGTCAGATGCTTTTCCCAATAAGCTGGTGTGGTTATGATGGGAACGACGGTTTTCTAGGGAACATAGAAGAAGTGGGTCGGAATTGGCCTATTGTCGGTATCAGCCAGCTTACGCAGGAGTCTATCCCTGGTACAATGCGCTAGACCTCTGGGAGATGGACTGCTGAGGACGGAACACAACACCTACCCTCAGCTCCCAGCACTTCTCGCACAATGTGCTACTCATACGATGAGTTGGCGGCACCCGGGATCGAACTCACGACCTTGCGATCCATAGGCGAGAGCTCTACCGACTGAGCTATGCCCGGGTACAACTGCCTAAGGAACATAGGCTTACTATATTACATTCAGACACAGACGAGCCAGCTCACCTACTCGGCGAGGCGCATTTTCCTCGATAAGTGACACATTTCACGCATAAATATCAGAGAACTACCGGGGTGGGTTATGCGCCCAAATATAGGCTATAGCCTAATAAGTTGAAATTGGTTTAGTGTCGAAAGTTTCCACATACTTTAGCCAACCTGGACTTTGTGAATTCGTTTTTGTGATATAAAAATAGAAATCGTATGATTCATTGTCTTCTTAATAATCTGCCCTAAATAATGCATTATTGAAAATGCACTTTTTGCGCCAAACAGCGTCAAACCTGCTGACCGGGGAACATAGGACCTTTCTTTATAAATAGGGTCCTATGTTCCCCGGGTGCCCTAGGGAAACATAGGACCCTTTTTATACAGAAAGGGCCTATGTTTCCCTGCACATACAAAACGGGGAACATAGGACCCTTTTGGGGAAAAGTGGGGAATATAGGGCCCTCTGTATACAAAAAGGTCCGATATTCCCCGGTCTCATACAAAGCGGGGAACATAGGACCCGGGGACTATAGGACCCGGGGACTATAGGGAGGACCCCCCTCTCCGCTGATAGCGTACGGAACTCAACTGAGTAGTCAGCGACGCTGCGGGAACCCTGGCGGAGAGAGATCAGTCTTTTTGAAGCATCCTTTCCCCGCACGGGATCATCAAAAACCTGGTGAAAAGCAGTGGTGAACTCAGCGTAGGATGAGGAAGTGGAGGCCCGCATCTCCCACACCGCTGTAGCCCAATCCAGAGCGCTTCCCCGGAGAAGACCCATGATGTAAGCGACTTTGGCTCCATCCGTGGAATATGACTGGGGCTGCTGGTTAAACACAATCTCACACTGCATCAAAAAAGGGCGACAAAGTCCAAAATCTCCATCATACTTATCGGGCGGGGCAACCCATGGTTCCTTAGCCGAAGTTGATGGCGCTGAGGGTGGCGGAGCTGGAGGGGCGGGTCCCGGGCTAGCGGAGGCACTAAGTTGGGTCTGGATTCCGGAGATCTTTGAGCTGAGCTCACGGAGGGCGTCAGCCATCTCCTGTAGCAACAAGGTGTGCTGGCCGAGGAACGATTCCTGGTTGGCTACAGCCTGGCAGACCGTGGCCAGGTCTGTGGTGGAATGGTCTGCTGGGTCCATATTGGCTGGAACGTACTGGAAAGAACCCAAAAGCAGACGGGACAACCAGGTAAGGGAAGAATTCAAGTCTTTATTGAAGTGACCGATCTCAGGGGTAGAGCAGGAGTTGGCTCAGTGGCAGGTAGACTGGCAGGCAGAAGTCCATGAATGGCGACGTTCCAGCGAAGACTGGTCCACAGTGGAGGCTTTTTAAGGGTGATGGCGATTGCTTTGATGTCCAGGGAGAGAGGCGATTGCTTTGATGGCCAGCTGGTGTACCGGGGTGAAGGGGGGGGGGGTCAGCAGGTGTCAAGGGCGATTGCTTTGATGTCAAGGGAGAGAGGCTGTGACACTAGTAGACTTTCACTTGATGATGCCTCATCACTTTCAACATGTTGTTACATCGGCAGTACAAGACCTGGACTAGTAGCACTTGTGTTCCAGCATCATGCAAGACAAGTATGACCTCTAAACACACACCCACACCCACCCCCCCACCCACACACACACACACATATACACACACTTGGACCTTTCACAAACAGGCCTTTTCACAAGTTTCATCCCAAATCTTGAACATGCATGCGGCTGGCTGGCTGCACCAGTGTGAATTGGGGAATCTTACCATCCCTAGTGGCCAGAGACAAAAGAGCAAAAACATTTCTTGCCACCAAAGGAGGGGGCAAAATGGCAAAATGTGGGACTGGGACTGTCAGCTTCAAGAACACAGTCTTCGCACAAGATCAAGTGTCTGAATATAGAGCTCCTGATCACACAAGGTCGATGTCATGGTATTTATTAATCCTGGAAGGACAGCAATGTTCACTTCTGACCGGGGGCAAGGGATCTCTGACACCACCACTCCATCCTCTGGGTCAGCATCAGTGCTGTCATCCTGGAAAAGATGCTCCATTGGCTGAAAGACAGTAAGGTTACAGTAAGTTAGAACAATACCTTTTTGGTCCCTCCCCAAAAGGGCCCTCCCCAAACTGTTCCCACAAAGTTGGAAGCATAGAATTGTCGAAAATGTGTTAGTATGCTGAAACATTAAGATTTCCCTTCACTGGAAGTAAGGGGCCTAGCCCAACCCCTGAAAAACAACCCCATACCATTATCCCTCCACCAAACTTTACAGTTGGCACAATGCAGTCAGGCAGGTAATGTTCTCCTGGCATCTGCCAAACCCAGACTCGTCCATCAGACTGACAGAGGAGCGTGATTCGTCACTCCACATAAAACGTTTCCACTGCTCCAGAGTCCAGTGGTAACGTGCTTTACACCACTCCATCCAACGCATGGCATTGCTCTTGGTGATGTAAGGCTTGCATGCAGCTGCTCGGCCATGGAAACCCATTCCATGAAGCTCCCGGAGCACAGTTTTTGTGTTGATGTTAATGCCAGAGCAAGTTTGGAACTCGGCAGTTATTGAATCAACAGAACGTTGGAGACTTTTACACACTATGCGCCTCAGCACTCGTTGAACCCGCTGTGTGACTTTACGTGGTCTGACACTTTGTGGCTGAGTTGCTGTTCTTCCTAAATTCTTCCACTTTTCAATAATACCACTTATAGTTGACTGTGGAATATCTAGCAGGGAAGAAATTTCACGAGCTGACTTATTGCAAAGGTGGCATCCTATGACAGTACCACGCTTGAATTCACTGAGCTCTTCAGAACGACCCATTCTTTCACAAATGTTTGTAAATGCAGACGGCATGGCTAACTGCTGGATTTCACACACCTGTGGCAATGGGGCTGAATGAAACACCTGAATTCAATGATTACGAAGTGTGTCCCAATACTTTTGTACATATATCAATAATAATGCTTATATAGTATGAATAATAATACAAGAAATAATGAAAATTAATGACACAAATTTAAAAAATGGCTGGTGACTTTTGGCATTTATTTCATTCCATTCAGTTTTACAAAGTGAAACATTTAAGCACAACATGTCAGAATTTTTGGTGTCAAACTCTTTCTCTCCCTCCATTCTGCCAAGAACAATGGCCAATGTTCTCCACTTCTAAAAAACAAAAAAGGGTGCAATAAATTAAAGGTACAGAAAATGTATTATAGATAGATTTCTTTCATCACTGTACATTTTTTTGTTTTTACAATCAACATTATTCACAACAATATCAATAATAAAAATAACAATAACTACTTTGAAAGAATTGGTAGTGCCACCACCCCTTTTGGTTGGAATGCTAATATGGTACATGCTAACACACTAGCACTAAAAACCACCTTCATCTTCTTCTGACTTCCCAAGGAAAAGATGACATTCCAACCAGACACACACCCCAACATGCTACATGCTAATGCACTAGCCCAGCTAGCCAACCAACCAAGAACTGTTCCCTTCAGTTTTCCTACATTGAGTGACGCTACCTATCAACTAATGTGCCTCCCTCCCCAGTGAAGGAAGGTCACAACAGGGTCATGGAGGGGTCAGGCCAGGGCATAAGCATTGTACGCTGCCTTAGTGGCGCCCAGCACGATAGCACCCAGCCCGTACTGCAGCAGCACAGCACCCAGCCCACGGTAGCGGTAGGTACAACCAGTGCTGTTAGCAGCCAGGCAGTCGGTGAAGCCCTCATACTGCGTGTTGATGGGCAGCACACCAGCACCACGGTCAGTGTCGTCCACAATAGTGCGCGTGCCCTGAACACTCAGCTGATGTAGCACCCCCTCCAATGGAAGCAGGGCAGCGTCGGCAACTAAGTTAGCGGCTAAGTTGGCGGCCAGCTCGGGGAAGTAGGACAACCGCCTATTGGATGACTGTGTCATTTTCTTGTTCTTCTGAGCAAGGAGGAGGAGGGAGAGTGCCCCCCGCTGGACAGCAGAAGCGAGGGTGTAGCGGAGGAGGCCATGGATGAGAGTGGGGCCAAGCAGGAAGGCAAGTGGGAGGAGGCGGCGGCTGCGCACAGCACTTGAAGCCAGGAGGCGAGCAAAGCCCTCACGAAGACAGTCAAGAGGACCAGGAGTGTCTGACACCACATCACTCTAGAGAGAGAGACAGAGAGAAAAAGAGAGCGAAAGAGAAAGAGAGAGATAATTTTAATTTTCAAATGACTTTTTTATTTAATGAGACATAAAACTGTAAAAAGACATTTTTTCCAGTATGATCAGTCACTCATTTACATTAAGACTTCCAAAAAACATCATCCATCACAGCAACCCCAGATTGATTCAAAACTTGAGATTAGAGGATTAGAGGTACTCAATTAATGACAAATACTAAAAATTGAAAATATACTAGCAAAAAATTACTAAATTTCTGAATATCTCTAAATAAAACAAGGGCCAAAAACAGATCATCAGTTACAGAACACACTACTTCATTGTAACACCACTAAGAAGCAAAGGTATTAAAAGCCCTCAAAATGTGAAGTCCACCCAGACTCTAACCTTAATGCTATAAACATTGGTATAATTTCATGATCAACATTTTCTCCGTTTTGTTTTTCCTGCTCATATATGTCCATCTTTGCTTCTCCTACTATGAGGTTTATAAGGTGCCACCTTAGAAACAAGATGGCGCCGTATAAGGACATCTTGTTTTGTGCTCCCCAACGACCTTGCAGCTTTTTAAATTATTTTACTGTTTGTCTGTATTTTTTCACCTCTAAAGTAGCCAGTTACTTTAAATATGACAGAGAAACATTACTAAATATAAATATGGACACTATGATCACTTACACAAATCCAGAGTTTTTCCACTGGGACCCCCTGCTCACAAGAACTGCGGGGAACCATGCACAACAATGGCGCTACCACAGAGACTAAGGGAGTGTTGCCAGAGACCGGGACATCGAGCCTGAGTGCTGATGAGACTGAGGCGGTGAGCAAACTCCCCAGTATTTTACTGGCCAACGTGCAATCCCTGGACAACAAGCTGGACGAGTTAAGAGCTAGGATCTCCTTCCAGTGAGAAACAAGGGACTGTAACATCATCCACCTTACAGACTTGGTTGTCAAAGGAAATCCCAGACCACGCAATCGTTCCAATGGGATTTTCCGTGTTTTGAGTGGACAGGTCGAAAGAACTCTCCGGTGGGAAAAGTAAGGGAGGGGGTGTATGTTTCATGATAAATAATGCTTGGTGTGTCCCTAGGAGCATACATTCTCTCAAATCTTTCTGTTCCCCGGACCTGGAACATCTCTCGCTCCCGTGTCGGCCATTTTGGCTGCCCAGAGTGTTCACAGCTGTTGTTGTGATAGCTGTGTACATCCCGCCTGATGCCAACTTAGACCTGGCACTCAAGGAACTGTACAAGACAACAAGCAATGTGGAAAATATGCACCCGGAGGCTGCTTCCATCGTGGTTGGGGATTTCAACTAAGCATCTCTGGGGAAAGTATTACCAAAATACTTACAGCATATCAACGTTAACACACGGGGAGATGGCTTACTTAATCATTGCTATTCTCCTTTCCACAGTGCCAACAAACCCCTCCTCTGCTCACCGTTCGGCAAATTGGATCATTCCTCCATCCTGCACCTGCCCGCCAACAGGCAGAAGTTACATTACATTACATTATATTACAGTCATTTAGCCGACGCTTTTATCCAAAGCGACTTACAATAAAAGTGCATTTAACGTAGGAAATCAGGAGAACTACTAGTCATCAGAGGTCAAGTTGATGTAAGCAGCACCCACCATGAGGACGATACATTGCTGGTCTGACCAATCAGATGCAGTATTACAGGACCGTTTTGATCGAGTGGACTGGAACATGTTCCGTGATTCGTCGGATGGCAACATTTACAAGTACACGGAAGCAGTTACTGGATTCATCCGGAAGAGCATCGAGGAGTTGGTGCCCACTAAAACAGTCCAGGTGTATCCAAACCAGAAACCATGGATAAACAGTTCCGTTCAGTCTGCTCTTGTGGCATGAGACACTGCCTTCGCCACGGGAGACAAAGTGAAGAAGAAAGGCTTCTATGATCTCTGGAAAGCGATCGAAGCAGCCAAATGAAAATATGGCAAGAAGACTGAGGAACAGCTAAGAGCTAACGACCCATGTAGCATTTAGCAGGGATTACACACAATATCGGACTTCAAAGGGAGACCCAGCAGCTCAGCCAACGCTGCTGTATCCCTCCCGGACGAGCTTAATAGTTTTTACGTTTGGTTGGAGGTATCTGATACCAACCTCGTGGGAGAAGGTCCCACCGTTGCGGATATGAACAGCGCGCTGACCAAAGCCCGGACCGGTAGGCTCCAGAACAAAGAACATTAAAGACACTAAATCTGGTGCTGGACTGAAGGTACTGACCTGTGGTCTTCAGCAGATCATCAGTATACACACACATACGCCTGCACACACACATGCACACACACACACACACACACTTGCGTGCACCCACATGCACACGCACGCATACACACACACACACACACACACACACGCACGCACACACACACACACACACAGTTTGACAGACACATACACACAAATATGCAAACAACTACACACACATATGCACATTTATTAAGGCAGAGCCTGCACACACACACACACACACACACACACACACACACACACACACAGCACCCTACATACCCCACACACTATTTATTATTATTGCTGCTTTTTGTTTTGTTGTTATTTTATTGCTATTGCTGCTGCAGTGTTGAGGAGCCAAAACACAAGAATTGTACTCTCTTGTACTTAAGAGTTGTACTCTCTTGTACTTAGAGACATAACAATAAAGGATCTTGAATCCTCCAGTGTTTGATTTCTTATAACTGATCCCAAAGATAAAAATAGTTCTTGGTCTTTATGCTGCTCAATAATCCAGGCAAGGACATCAAATAGAGGTGAATGAGTTCATCTGGACACAACGTTTATGTACAAGTTTTCCCACCCTTACCTAGGGCGCCGGGGTGGGTTCATTGTTCTTCCGGTCTAAACATCCGTACCCGGATGTAAACATGCAAGCCTAGATCTGCAATATCTTCAACAACATTAAACATTAAAAATGGACATTAGAAAAATGGTTCAGGGACACATTGTGCGGTGCGTGGCTGTACTGCTACACGGAAACGCCTGAATGAGTGGTTGGATAGAGAGTGTGTTGCCCATCGACCTGCCACAAAACGGCAATGTCCCTGCATTCCATTGTTTTCCTTCCACAGAAAACCAGCAGCAGATTTCGAATCACGGATGTGGTTGAAGGCTTTGAATTTGAAGAAACCACCGAAAAACGTCTGGGTTTGTTCCCATCACTTCATTGCCAAAAAGCCAACCAAAAGAAAACCCTTTCCCTGAACTGTGGTAACTAGGTAGCTCCTCGTTACACCGGAAAAGAAAAGCATAGGGTGGCCCGAATGCGCTAATGGACCGGAAGTACCGTGTAAACTTGTCTATAGACAGATACGTTTCATCATCATCTAAGTGACATCTTCAGTCTCAGCTGACTGCAGGTGTTCCCACCCTTATAAACAATACAGCTGCATAACAAACAGTAAGATGGTGACACATGCACTCTTAAGAGCATAAGTGTCGACATCTTACAGTGTTGTGACTGCAACATGCCCCGACCCTCTGTGAACAGTACCCATGGCCACTCTAAGTATAGTTAATGGTCACACCCATATGTGCATATGAAAATGGTGGTTGGTTTTGGTTGTTATGCCACTGCATTGTATATAAGGGTGGGGACACCTGCAGTCACTGTATCGTTTATAAGGGTGGGACACCTACAGTCACTGTATTGTTTATAAGGGTGGGATACCTGCAGTCACTGTATTGTTTATAAGGGTGGGACACCTAAGTCACTGTATTGTTTACAAGGGTGGGACACCTACAGTCACTGTATTGTTTATAAGGGTGGGGACACATGCAGTCACCCTATTGTTTATAAGGGTGGGGACATCCGCAGTCACCCTATTGTTTATAAGGGTGGGGACATCCTCAGTCACTGCATTGTTTATAAGGGTGGGATACCTGCAGTCACTGTATTGTTTATAAGGGTGGGGACACCTGCAGTCACCCTATTGTTTATAAGGGTGGGGACTCCTGCAGTCACCCTATTGTTTATAAGGGTGGGGACACCTGCAGTCACTGTATTGTTTATAAGGGTGGGATACCTGCAGTCACTGTATTGTTTATAAGGGTGGGACACCTGCAGTCACTGTATTGTTTATAAGGGTGGGATACCTGCAGTCACCCTATTGTTTATAAGGGTGGGGGTACCTGCAGTCACTGTATTGTTTATAAAGGTGGGACACCTACAGTCACTGTATTGTTTATAAGGGTGGGGTACATGCAGTCAGTTGAGACTGATGAGGTCACTTAAATGATGATGAAACGTTTCTCCCAATTAACGTTGTGTCCAGATGAACTGATTCAACTTTATTTGATTTCCTTACCTGGATTATTGGGCATGCATAAAGATCAAGAACCATTTCTATTTTTGGGATCAGTTATAACATATTTTTACTCATTTCAGTGAGGACTGCCTTAAATTTGTACGTGAGTGCGAGCAAACTGCACGTAAGATGGCAGACTACAGGAATCACCTGAGATTCAGCCTCAGGTGCAGACAGAGCGAGATTACACTTAAGAGCCTGCAAATTAAATCTTCAGTGAAGGGCCACCGAGCTAGCAACATCCCCCTGGAGGCACAGAGCAGGCTGTTGAACAAACGGGGGCGATAAACTAATTTTACCATTGTGCTTTGAAACCAAAGCGGAAAGAAAGAAGAAAGAAAGCCACTTTATTTAACATCGTATTCTTACAAAGAATTTGTTGTCTGAACTTAACCCATCCTATTGTATAGGGGAATTATCAGTCTATGTCACTCTAATGTCACGCAGGTTCTACTGCGTATGTCGGCTGCAGCAAAGATTAGGCCGGCGTCATCATGTCGTGTTGTGTAGTCGGTTGCCAGAATCGTTTTGACAAACAAAACAAAACGCTCAAGTTTTACAGAATTCCGTCAACTCGCACCCCTTTCAAGGCTAACCGGAGACGTCTTTGGTTGCAAGCAATGAGAAGAAGCGTTTGGAGTGAGGAACTAATCTAAAATGCCCACATTTGCAGTGATCACTTCATAACAGGTAAATCAACGGTAGGCCTCAGCTAACAGGCTAATCAGCTATAACATTACATCACTCGTTTTAACTTAGAACAACAAACATTAAATAATGTAATTATTGAGTCCTGTGCATATATAACTAACAATGTTTGCAAGCAGCAGAGTAATTATGTTCAAGTTTGAGCTGAACTAGCTTAGAAGCTAATGTACCTTGGTTCAATTTTGCTAAAGTTGTGCTGCTAGTAACTGTTCACGTGGTGATGGTAGGCCAATGACCTGTTTTGATGTGTTAATGTTACTGTAAGTCACTGGAATACACTTTATTTGTACAGGAGAGGCATCTGAGGACTTCGACAGCCCTGACTTTGTCCCGTCTGTCTTCTCCTACTCAACCTAGTCCAGCAAAGGCGATGCAAAACATGAGAGGTAAATATGGTCACTTCCTTGTAGGGTTGCCAACTCCTTGAAATGGAAATAAGAAACAGGGGACAGGGATGGGGGTTGGCTGGACAGGGCGGCGCGGGCATAACAAATATAATGTGTCTTACACTACACACACACACACACACACACACACACACACACACACACACACACACGTGTTGATCTATATATATAAATATAACGTTTTTTTCCGAAACCATCAATGGTGTTGTTATAAGTGCTCAACTAATGAGGAGCGGAATATCAATACAGATACAGGAAAAAAAAAGTTTAATACATTGCAGTACAGGCCTGTTTCGTGTGCCATTCTTTGTTGAACCACATTAGCAGCTGATGATTTGCTAATGTGGTTCTTCATTAATGTGTAAAGTTGAACCACATTAGCAGCTGATGAGTTGCTAATGTGGTTCTTCATTAATGTGTAACGTTGACGCCCATTAGCAGCTGACGAGTTGCTAATGTGGTTCTTCATTAATGTGTAAAGTTGAAGCACATTAGCAGCTGATGAGTTGCTAATGTGGTTCTTCATTAATGTGTAAAGTTGACGCACATTAGCAGCTGACGAGTTGCTAATGTGGTTCTTCATTAATGTGTAAAGTTGAAGCACATTAGCAGCTGATGAGTTGCTAATGTGGTTCTTCATTAATGTGTAAAGTTGACACACATTAGCTGCTGATGAGTGTGCAATTCTTTGTTGAACCACATTAGCAGCTGATGAGTTGCTAATGTGGTTCTTCATTAATGTGTAAAGTTGACGCACATTAGCAGCTGATGAGTTGCTAATGTGGTTCTTCATTAATGTGTAAAGTTGACACACATTAGCAGCTGATGAGTTGCTAATGTGGTTCTTCATTAATGTGTAAAGTTGACGCACATTAGCAGCTGAGGAGTTGCTAATGTGGTTCTTCATTAATGTGTAAAGTGGAAGCACATTAGCAGCTGATGAGTTGCTAATGTGGTTCTTCATTAATGTGTAAAGTTGACGCACATTAGCAGCTGAGGAGTTGCTAATGTGGTTCTTCATTAATGTGTAACGTTGACGCACATTAGCAGCTGACGAGTTGCTAATGTGGTTCTTCATTAATGTGTAAAGTGGAAGCACATTAGCAGCTGATGAGTTGCTAATGTGGTTCTTCATTAATGTGTAAAGTTGACGCACATTAGCAGCTGACGAGTTGCTAATGTGGTTCTTCATTAATGTGTAAAGTTGAAGCACATTAGCAGCTGATGAGTTGCTAATGTGGTTCTTCATTAATGTGTAAAGTTGACACACATTAGCAGCTGATGAGTGTGCAATTCTTTGTTGAAGCACATTAGCAGCTGATGAGTTGCTAATGTGGTTCTTCATTAATGTGTAAAGTTGACGCACATTAGCAGCTGATGAGTTGCAATTCTTTGTTGAACCACATTAGCAGCTGATGGGTGCGCAACGCACGAAACAGGCCTGTACTGCGATGTATTAAACTTTTTTCCCCCGTGTATCTGTATATATATATATACACTACCGTTCAAAAGTTTGGGATCACCCAAACAATTTCGTGTTTTCCATGAAAAGTCACACTTATTCACCACCATATGTTGTGAAATGAATAGAAAATAGAGTCAAGACATTGACAAGGTTAGAAATAATGATTTGTATTTGAAATAAGATTTTTTTTACATCAAACTTTGCTTTCGTCAAATAATCCTCCATTTGCAGCAATTACAGCATTGCAGACCTTTGGCATTCTAGCTGTTAATTTGTTGAGGTAATCTGGAGAAATTGCACCCCACGCTTCCAGAAGCAGCTCCCACAAGTTGGATTGGTTGGATGGGCACTTCTTTGAGCAGATTGAGTTTCTGGAGCATCACATTTGTGGGGTCAATTAAACGCTCAAAATGGCCAGAAAAAGAGAACTTTCATCTGAAACTCGACAGTCTATTCTTGTTCTTAGAAATGAAGGCTATTCCATGTGAGAAATTGCTAAGAAATTGAAGATTTCCTACACCGGTGTGTACTACTCCCTTTAGAGGACAGCACAAACAGGCTCTAACAGGTACTATTTAATGAAGATGCCAGTTGGGGACCTGTGAGGCGTCTGTTTCTCAAACTAGAGACTCTAATGTACTTATCTTCTTGCTCAGTTGTGCAACGCGGCCTCCCACTTCTTTTTCTACTCTGGTTAGAGCCTGTTTGTGCTGTCCTCTGAAGGGAGTAGTACACACCGGTGTAGGAAATCTTCAATTTCTTAGCAATTTCTCGCATGGAATAGCCTTCATTTCTAAGAACAAGAATAGACTGTCGAGTTTCAGATGAAAGTTCTCTTTTTCTGGCCATTTTGAGCGTTTAATTGACCCCACAAATGTGATGCTCCAGAAACTCAATCTGCTCAAAGAAGTGCCCATCCAACCAATCCAACTTGTGGGAGCTGCTTCTGGGAGCGTGGGGTGCAATTTCTCCAGATTACCTCAACAAATTAACAGCTAGAATGCCAAAGGTCTGCAATGCTGTAATTGCTGCAAATGGAGGATTCTTTGACGAAAGCAAAGTTTGATGTAAAAAAAATCTTATTTCAAATACAAATCATTATTTCTAACCTTGTCAATGTCTTGACTCTATTTTCTATTCATTTCACAACATATGGTGGTGAATAAGTGTGACTTTTCATGGAAAACACAAAATTGTTTGGGTGATCCCAAACTTTTGAACGGTAGTGTATATCTATATATATATCTATATATATCTATCTATCTATATATATCTATATATCTATATATATATATCTATCTATATATATATATATATATGTATATATCTATATATCTATATATGTATATATCTATATATATATATGTATATATCTATATATACATGTATTACTTATAATAAGGAACTATTCCTTATTTCAAGGAAGGGTTGGCAACCCTACTTCCTTGTGATTTGTGATTAACTGTGATTACCCAGCATGACTCGACTTAGCATGAGTCAAAGTGCAGAAAAGAAATGGTGAGTAATTTAATGTAGCTGTATTTTTGTCAGGGTTATCTGTTAGGCCAGATAATTTCTGTTATGTCTACATTATCTCATGAAGCCCTTTGAGGCGTGCTATGTGATTTCCACTGACTTGAATTGCGGATGTGATAAACCTGTGGTCAACTGAGTCAATTAACTGTTTTGTACTAACTGCTTGCTCTCTTCTGTGTGTATTAGATATGAGAGAAAAAGAAGGAGGGATGAAACCCCCCACAGACGGCCAGACAATGGACATCAGTCCACAGAAGTTGTTGATGAGGCTGCATCGGAATCCATACGCGCTTCCGTCTACCCAAATGACTGAGGAACGGAGCCTGGTGCTGGTCCCTGCACTGGTAAGAACTTCTAACATCTTAACTGTTGTACAGTAGGACAGTCACTACCAGGATTAATCAGGTTGTCCTGTTAATATATTTGTTGTGAAAAAGTATTTGGCCATGATTCTGTTTGGTACAGTCTGAATAACCACTGAGTGTAGCCGTTTCCCAGATATGAAAAATAGGACTGTGAAATTTCTATCTATCTTTATATCTAATCTCTTTTTCAGAAGCCACGGTCCCGAAGGCTCTCCATGATGACCTTACACAGAAGTACAGCCAATTTTCTACCGAATGTGACAACCTGCGTGTGGACATCAACAAACTCAAAGCCGAGAATGAACAACTAAAAGCAACACTCACATACTGGAAAATGTAGATTATAATTTCATGGATCCTTTATCAAAACATTGACAAGTTATTTTCTAGGGACTATACATTTACAAAGGTTTGTTAATGCTGCACACACAATCATCATGTTGTGGTGATACACAATTGAGGATAGATTCACCAGGGGCGGCTGTTCCTTTAAGGAAGAGGCTCAGAGTTCTGACGTAGGCACAGTTTAGAGTTTCCCAGGAGGTGGAGCCATGTTTTCTACACCCTAGCTGTTAGCTTGTTGCCACGAGAGATTGTGCTGTATCAGTGTTGTTTTGTGTGGCGAGTAAACAGAATTAACTCAACTCAATCTCTCCGTCTCCTCATTCCTGCACTCCCACATTGGTGACCCCGCACGCTGACAAGCATGTCGACCCAAAACGAGGACAACATCGCTCCAGCTACGAGTGATGCTAACGGTATGGCTCATGTTAGCGCTAGCATCTCTGCAGCAATGGTGACGTTGCCCGACTTTTGGCAAAACAGTCCCCAGCCATGGTTTCAGCACATTGAGCCCACTTCGAGCTGAGAAGAATAACATGGGACATTACGAAATATTTCCATGTGGTGGCAGCGTTAGATGCCCAGACGACGGCCCGAGCTATGGGGCTACTGGAAGCCCCCCCGGCTATGGGAAAATACGGCGCACTCAAAGCATTCCTTTTACAGCTCTTCACGCTGTCGGAGATGGAGAAGGCAGATCGCCTGTTGTCACTTATCGGACTCGGCGATAGCAAACCTTCCGAGCTGCTGGAGAAGATGTTGGCCGTTTTGGGCTCGGCAGATCCCTCCTTCATTTTCACCCATATTTTTCTACGGCAGCTCCCAGCGCCTGTGCGCACAGCACTAGCCAACTCCCCCCTCTCCTCCACCAAAGACTACCATGCTCTGGGTGCGGAAGCGGACAGGATTTTCCTTGCCAACTGGCAGCAATTCGTTCATGCAATGCTCCCCACCTAGACCTCGCCCCTGCCTCTGGAGGACGCAGTGGACACCGTGGCTGCGGTGGATGCCCGCCGCCAGCGCGACAGCGGGTTGTGTTATTACCACAACAGGTTTGGTGCCAGGGCCAAGCAGTGTCACCTGCCATGCAGCTTCAGCGTCCAGGGAAACGCCAGGGCCGGTGCTCAGTAGCGGCTATGACCACCGGCGAGAACAGCAGGCTATTGTTTATCAAGGACGCCTTATATGGCCGACGGCTGCTGATCGATTCGGGTGCTCAGTGTAGTATCCTGCCTGCATCGGCCGCGGCCACCATGGCCGGCGGACAAGGCTCCCCGATGGATGCCGCGAACGGCACGCCCATACGTACCTACGGCACCAGGTATGTGGAGGTGTGTTTCGGTGGGCGGCGTTTTGGCTGGGACTTCGTTATGGCCGCGGTGTCAGTTCTCCTCCTGGGTGCGGACTTCCTGTGTGCCTCCAGGCTGCTGGTGGATGTTACAAACTGTCGCTTGATCGATGCTGTCTCTTTCACGACATATCCGTGCACACTGGGAGGTGCAGGGATGCTCGGCCTGTCAAACATGCTCGCCACCAGAGATACATATCAACGCCTGCTCGCAGAGTTCTCTGACCTCACCACACCTACACTACCGTTCAAAAGTTTGGGATCACCCAAACAATTTTGTGTTTTCCATGAAAAGTCACACTTATTCACCACCATATGTTGTGAAATGAATAGAAAATAGAGTCAAGACATTGACAAGGTTAGAAATAATGATTTGTATTTGAAATAAGATTTTTTTTACATCAAACTTTGCTTTCGTCAAAGAATCCTCCATTTGCAGCAATTACAGCATTGCAGACCTTTGGCATTCTAGCTGTTAATTTGTTGAGGTAATCTGGAGAAATTGCACCCCACGCTTCCAGAAGCAGCTCCCACAAGTTGGATTGGTTGGATGGGCACTTCTTTGAGCAGATTGAGTTTCTGGAGCATCACATTTGTGGGGTCAATTAAACGCTCAAAATGGCCAGAAAAAGAGAACTTTCATCTGAAACTCGACAGTCTATTCTTGTTCTTAGAAATGAAGGCTATTCCATGCGAGAAATTGCTAAGAAATTGAAGATTTCCTACACCGGTGTGTACTACTCCCTTCAGAGGACAGCACAAACAGGCTCTAACCAGAGTAGAAAAAGAAGTGGGAGGCCGCGTTGCACAACTGAGCAAGAAGATAAGTACATTAGAGTCTCTAGTTTGAGAAACAGACGCCTCACAGGTCCCCAACTGGCATCTTCATTAAATAGTACCTGTTAGAGCCTGTTTGTGCTGTCCTCTGAAGGGAGTAGTACACACCGGTGTAGGAAATCTTCAATTTCTTAGCAATTTCTCGCATGGAATAGCCTTCATTTCTAAGAACAAGAATAGACTGTCGAGTTTCAGATGAAAGTTCTCTTTTTCTGGCCATTTTGAGCGTTTAATTGACCCCACAAATGTGATGCTCCAGAAACTCAATCTGCTCAAAGAAGTGCCCATCCAACCAATCCAACTTGTGGGAGCTGCTTCTGGAAGCGTGGGGTGCAATTTCTCCAGATTACCTCAACAAATTAACAGCTAGAATGCCAAAGGTCTGCAATGCTGTAATTGCTGCAAATGGAGGATTCTTTAACGAAAGCAAAGTTTGATGTAAAAAAAATCTTATTTCAAATAAAAATCATTATTTCTAACCTTGTCAATGTCTTGACTCTATTTTCTATTCATTTCACAACATATGGTGGTGAATAAGTGTGACTTTTCATGGAAAACACGAAATTGTTTGGGTGATCCCAAACTTTTGAACGGTAGTGTATGTTCTCATCAGCGGTGGCCAAGCACGGCATGGAGCACCATATTGCCACCAAGAGCCCCCAGTCTGCGCACGTGCTTGGCGCCTCGACTCTGCTAAGCTTGCAATCGCCAGGGAGGAGTTTGCCACCATGGAACGCCTCGGCATCGTGTGCCGCTTGGACCGCCCGTGGGCCTCCCCCCTGCACATGGTTCTAAGGCTTATGGCGGTTGGCGCCCCTGCAGGAATTTTTGTCACCTGAACAATGCCACAACCCCCAACCGGTACCCCGTCCCGCACATACAGGATTTCTCTGCCCACCTTGTGGGGGGCCACCACCTTTTCCAAAGTGGATTTGGTGCGGGGCTACCACCAGGTACCGGTCCATCCCTCGGGATGTGTCCAAGACAATGGTCGTCATGCCGTTTGGACTCTTCGAGTTCCTATGGATGCCCTTCAGCCTCAAGGGGGCAGCGCAGATGTTCCAGCGGCTGATGGACTCTGTGCTACAGGATATGCCGTTCTTGTTTGTTTACTTGGACGACATTTTTTGTGGCCAGCGCGTCCGCGGAGGAGCACCTGACGCACCTCCGGAAGTTGTTTGAGCGGCTCAGTGCGCATGGACTCATAGTCAACCCAGCCAAGTGTCAGTTCGGCCGGTCGTCCATTGACTTCCTCAGCCACCGCATCTCCCCGCAGGGAGCCATTCCACTTCCCGCCAGAGTGGACGCCGTCACCAGTTTCCCGCGCCCCCGCACCGTGAAGTCCCTGCAGGAGTTCCTGGGCATGGTGAACTTTATAACAGGTTCATTCCCCACGCAGCTCACCGCATGTGGCCTTTATATGAGGCCCTGCTGGGCAAGGAAGCCAAGAGCGAGGTAGACTGGTCCCCGGGGATGGACGAAGCTTTTGATGATGCCAAGGCTGCGCTGGCCAACACCGCTGTGTGGTGATACACAATTGAGGATAGATTCACTAGGGGCTTCTGTTACTTTAAGGAAGACGTTCAGAGTTCTACTGTAGGCACGGTTTAGAGTTTCCCAGGAGGTGGAACCATGTTTTCTACAGCCTAGCTGTTAGCTTGTTGCCACGCTGTTTTCAAATATATGTAAGTGACCGACATTCTCCCAGGAGGCCAGACCAGCCAGAGCCAGCATCTTGATAACGTGACTCGCGCAAGAAAAAGTTGGCCCATAGGAATGCATTGGATACAACTTTCTGGTGCCAGACAAGAAAATTTCAGTGAAATCGTGTCCCCAAGCACGATTTTGTAGATTAAATTTCATGACTATGACACAAAATCTCGTGATACCCAGTTGGGACACTGAGTCATGTTATGAGTGGGCTGTGTACATATTAACTTAATCATCCCCTTGTGTAATTAGCGCAATGATTCTTCCCTCTCCACCTCAAGCCGATGGATGGTGAGCGTTCTGGCACAAAATGGCTGCCATGCATCACCCAGGTAGGTGCTACACATTTGTGGTGGTTGAAGTGAGTTTCCCCCTTTCAATTTGAAGCTCTTTGGGTATCTAGATAAAGCGCTATATACATATGTAAAGTACCCCACTGAATGATATTTTGTTATCTTTTAAATGTATGCTTTTTCAACAGTGCCCTGGCCCTTTAAGTCCTTGCTTTCTCAAAACGAGCCCCAGTCCCTCCCCCATTGGTTGTAATGTTTCTGAAGTTATTTTTCAAATGTTTTCTATCCCCCAATTGCTTGCTGACATCTACCTTAATATATATATATGAAAATTGTGTACCTGTACAGTCTCAATGAGGCTTGCGGTGTAGAATGGTAGCGCGACCATGAGGGTCAATCTAAGAAAGAGAGAGAAAAAGAGGCATTTAGACTTTGTATTAGAAAAAATGTTTAAAATGCTTACAGAATATTTTATTTTAAATATACCTGTGATAATTTTAATAAGCTTCCACCATAGAATTATACAAATATAACTTGTAATATTTATTTTTCCCTAAATTGAATTCTAACCCAGCCACCGATGATGCACAAGCCATTGCATTCTTAGTGCCAGTCCCAAGGGAACAGAGGTGAAGGGATCAAAGGTAAAAAAGAGATGATGGGTAGGTAGGGTGTCAAGGAGTGGAATGCGGAAGGACAGATGGTTGTGAATTTTGCATAAATGATGGGAATGGCTGTGGTGAAAACATATTTCAAGAAGAGGGAGGAACACAGAGTGACGTATAAGAGTGGAGGGAGTGCAGATAGGGGGACTATATCTTATACAGGAGGCGCGATCTAAAAGGGATTGGAGACTGCAAGGTGGTGACAGGGGAGAACATATGTAGGCAGCATCGGATGGTGGTCTGTAGGATGACTTTGGAGATCAAGAAGAGGAAGAGAGTGAAGGAAGAACCAATGATCAAATGGTGGAAGTTGAAGAAGGAAGAATGTAGTGTGGAGTTCAGGGAGGAGTTAAGACAGGCACTGGGTGGTATTGAAGAGTTGCCAGATGGCTGGGATACTACTGCAGATATAGTCAGGGAGACAGCAAGGACGGTACTTGGTATGTCATCTGGACAGAGGAATGAAGACAAGGAGACTTGGTGGTGAAATGAGGAAGTACAGGAACACATACAGAGGAAGAGGTTGGCAAAGATGATGTGGGATAGTCAGAGAAATGGACAGGAGTACAAGGAGATTTGGCATAAAGTGAAGCGAGAGGTGGCAAAGGCAAAGGCGCATGGTGAGTTGTATGAGAAGTTGGACATTACAGTTTTTCTCGATTGCTTACACACTATAACTGGGCCTATTAACTAAACATCCCAAACCATGACACCATCGACCAAAAGACAGACCCATTTCCCAAAATTGTAAACACTATTCCCCTGTTTCACACAAGATTCGGATTTGTTGAACTTTTTGTGAAAAACTCTACACACAAATCCTTTCATATATCACTGGCTGCACCATGTGCTCATTTAGAAAGCACTGGCACTCAATATCATGAACTCAAGTCATCACAGCTGGAACCCAATTAACACACAATTCCCCAGGTGGAAACACAAAGAGTCAAAATTGTTCACACACCAATCAAAACCTCAGGATAGATAGATAAAAGGGCCATGGGTCAGTTCACTTGTTTTGGAACAACGGATCCACAAAGATCTGAAGGTAGAGGAAGAGGATACGGGAGAGGAGGTGGAAGAGGAAGGGCAAGGGCAAGGGCAAGGGCAAGGAGACAAATGGTTTCTGATGATATCTGTGCAACTCTAGTTGACCATGTCCTTGTCCATGGAATGTCAATGAGGGAAGCTGGGCAAAGATTGCAGCCGAATCTGAGCCGCTTCACAGTAGTCTCTATAATGTGGACCTACAGAGAGGAAAATAGGTAGGTCATTTACATACTGCTTTCTAGTGTAACTTTGGAGCGCTGTACTCTGCGCTGTTACAGAACATACATGTAATGTAGCTGTTTGCTCTATTGTACTGTATGCTGTCTGAAATGCATTGTATTACTGTACCATATCACATAAAGTTAAACTGGAGTTACCGTATGCTCCTATTTTGTAAAATGGATGGTTTACTGTAATCCCATCAGTACTTCTATTTTTGCAGAACTGAGAGACGACCACCTAATGGAGGCAGAAGATGGCTATTTTCAGAAGAGCAAGAGATAGAAATCATCAATATGGTCATAGCCAACAATATCATTCGCTTGCATGAGGAACAAAAGAGAGTTATTAAGGATCAGGGAATATTCCAAGGCATTGATGCAGTCAGCATCTCAACAACTGACCGCATTCTTCGACGGAACAGGTTGAGGATGAAACAGGCCTATCGTGTTCCTTTCGAAAGGAACTCCAATAGAGTCAAAGACCAGCGCTTGGAATATGTGCAAGTATGGTTTTTCATACTGTATCAAATATTTGGGTACAGTTATGTATTACAGCAGTGTATATACTGTAGTACAGGCTATATGATGGCCTACTTTTGTGTACTATAGCAATGTGTTTCAGAGTTGTCATTTACTGTACTTTGTTTCATCTCTTTTGTAGAGAATCTTTGATATTGATGCCAGAGACACTCCTCATGAACTCATCTTTGTTGATGAAGCAGGATTTAATCTTACCAAAAGGAGGCGAAGGGTGAGGAACATAATTGGCCACCGGGCCACTGTGAATGTCCCTGGCCAGCGAGGAGGGAATGTGACCATGTGTGCCGCCATCAGCCACCCTTGGTCCATACAACACCATGCATCTGCTGGCTTTCCTCGATGGTCTGCGAGATCATGTATACCGATTACACCAGAGGGAGCCAGCACAACCACAGCAGCCATGCTATGTTGGCATTTGGGACACTGTCAGTTTCTACCGGGCTGCTCTAGTTCATGACTGGTTCTTGAACAACCCAAGATTCAGCAACATCTTTCTACCTGCATATTCTCCCTTCCTAAACCCCATAGAGGGTTTTTTTCCGGCATGGCGGTGGAAGGTCTTGTATGACCGAGACCCCTACATCCGTATTCACCTCCTCCAGGCCATGGAGGAGACTTGTTTAGATATTACGGTTGAGGCTTGCCAGGAGTGGATAAAGCATACAAGGGACCCCCCCCCCCGCTGCCTGGCTAGGGCTAATATTGCCTGTGATGCTGATGAGAATCTCTGGCCTGACCCAGACCAGAGATGGGATGCTGAGGCAGAATACATAGCATTTCTCCTTTATTTACAAACTGTTTTTTTCCCCATTGGGTTATATTGGTAAATACATGGAAATTATTGTACTGTATTCTACGTTCTTTATCAGTTGCATATTTTTACAGTACATTTACTTTTCACTCAATTTCAGTTTATTTTACTACAGTACATTGAGGAATTACAAATTTTGAAGATTTATACATGTGTTGTGTCTTGATATTGTGTTCAACATGTAAAGAGGTTGTTCTGGGGGGAAACCATAAGCGCAATTATTCATTGCAGTAACAGGTTTTTACGGTAGTGTTTTGAATTGATCTCACCAGTGTGTAATGGCTATTTTGTAGTGCATGTGTATTTGATGGCTTTTGTGTGATGTCTGAAGGCAAAGTTTGGTTTAGAGGTAGGATTACATGGTTTTGAGTGGAGAGTTTGGTTTTGACATGGAAGTTTGAAGTTTGTGATGATGAGTGTGCAGTTACGCATTTGTGTTTAGCGTTTTGGGAAATGGAGCATAATTTCAAGAAATGTGTCTTGGCAATAAAAAAAAACTGTAAGAAAGCAGAAAAGAACGTGTACCGATTGGCTAAACAGATGGACTGAGCTGGGAAGGATGTGTAGAAGGTTAAGGTGATTAAGGATAGAGATGGAAATGTGCTGACAAGCGAGGAGTGTGTGGTGAGAAGGTGAAAAGAGTACTTAAAGGGGCTGGTGAATGTAGAAAATGAGAGAGAGAGCGAAGTTTGGATGACGTGGGGATAGTCAATTAGGTAGTGCAGTGGCTAAGCAAGGAGAAAGTGAGGGCAGCTATTAAGACGATGAAGAATTTCTGGTGCAGCATGTTTTGGGTTGCTTTCAAACCCCAAAACATGCTGCACCAGAAATTGGTCCACCCCGAGGATCAGGTCCCCCGGCACAAACAGAGCAATTTAGTATATGCTGTTAAGTGCCAGGAGGATTGTCGTGACTTGTACATTGGGGGAAATCACAGATGCTGGCCAAGAGGATGGCACAACACAGGACAGCTAACACACCAGACCAGGACTCCGCAGTCTACACCCATCTACAGGCCAGTAGCCACTCTTTCAAGGATAAGGATGTGCACATCCTTGATAGGGAGGAACGTTAGTTTGAACGGGGAGCAAAAGAGGCCATCTATGTGAAGAGGGAATGACCATCCCTGAACTGGGGATGGGGGGCTAAGAGTACAGCTGTCGCCATTTTACAATGCTGTGATTGCAAACATTTCCAAAATCCTCTATGAATAGTACACATGGCCATTGAAACTCTACTTAATGGTCACGCTTATTTGCATATGAATCTGATCGTTGGTTTCGGTGGTTATACCACCGTATTGTTTATAAGGGTGGGGATGCACTATCCCCACTGCTGTTCTTCATAGGCCTGAACCCCCTCATTCACATTATCACAAAGCATGTACAGTGCATCCGGAAAGTATTCACACCCCTTCCCTTTCCCCACATTTTGTTGTTACAGCCTTATTCCAAAATGGATTAAATTCCTTTTTTTCCTCATCAATCTACACACAATACCCCATAATGACAACGTGATAAAGGTTTTGTAGAAATTTTTGCAAATTTATTAAAAATAAAAAACTGAAATACTGCATGTACATAAGTATTCACACCCTTTGCTATGACACTCAAAATGGAGCTCAGGTTCATCCTGTTTCCACTGATCATCCTTGAGATGTTTCTACATCTTGATTGGAGTCCACCTGTAGTAAATTCAACTGATCGGACATGATTTGGAAAGGCACACACCTGTCTATATAAGGTCCCACTGTTGACAGTGCATGTCAGAGCAGAAACCAAGCCATGAAGTCAAAGGAATTGTCTGTGGATCTCTGAGACAGGATTGTATCAAGGCACAGATCTGGGGAAGGGTACAAAAAAATGTCTACTGCTTTGAAGGTCCCAAAAAGCACAGTGGTCTCCATCATTTGTAAATGGAAGAAGTTTGGCTCCACCAGGACTCTTCCTAGAGCTGGCCGCCCAGCCAAACTGAGCAATCGGGGGAGAAGGGCCTTGGTCAGGGAAGTGACCAAGACCCCGATGGTCACTCTGACAGAGCTCCAGCGTTCCTCTGTGGAGATGGGAGAACCTTCCAGAAGGACAACCATCTCTGCAGCACTCCACCAATCAGGCTTTTATGGTAGAGTGACCAGACGGAAGCCTCTGCTCAGTAAAAGGCACATGACAGCCCGCTTGGAGTTTGCCAGAAAGCACCTAAAGGACTCTCAGACCATGAGAAACAAGATTCTCTGGTCTGATGAAACCAAGATTGAACTCTTTGGCCTGAATGCCAAACGTCCCGTCTGGAGGAAACCAGGCACCTCTCATCACCTTGCTAATACCATCCCTACAGTGAAGCATGGTGGTGGCAGCATCATGCTGTTGGGATGTTCTTCAGTGGCAGGAACTGGGAGACTAGTCAGGATCGAGGGAAAGATGAATGGAGCAAAGTACAGAGAGATCCTTGATTAAAACCTGCTCCAGAGTGCTCAGGACCTCAGACTGGGGCGAAGGTTTACCTTTCAACACGAAAACGACCCTAAGCACACAGCCAAGACAACGAAGGAGTGGCTTCGAGACAAGTCTGTGAATGTCCTTGAGTGGCCCAGCCAGAGCCCAGACTTGAACCCCATTGAACATCTCTGGAAAGACCTGAAAATAGCTGTGCAGCGACGCTCCCCATCTAACCTTACAGAGCTCGAGAGAATCTGCAGAGAAGAATGGGAGAAATACCCCAAATATAGGTGTGCCAAGCTTGTAGCTTCATACCCAAGAAGACTTGAGGCTGTAATCGCTGCCAAGGGTGCCTCAACCAAGTACTGAGTAAAGGGTGTGAATACTTATGTACATGCAATATTTCAGTTTTTTATTTTTAATAAATTTGCAAAACTTTACACAAAACCTTTTTCGCTTTGTCCTTATGGGGTATTGTGTGTAGATTGATGAGAAAAAAAAGGAATTTAATCCATTATGGAATAAGTCTGTAACATAACAAAATGTGGGGAAAGTGAAGGGGTGTGAAAACTTTCCGGATGCACTGTATATGGATACAGGTTCAGCAGTGGAGTTACCAGCCACCTTCTATACATGGATGACATCAAGCTGTATGCAAGGATTGAGTGAAACAATGACTCGCTGATCCATCTCACCAGGCTCTACAGCAACGATATTGGGATGTCATTTGGATTGGACAAGTGTGGTCGAATGGTGGAAAAAAGAGGAAAGGTGGTGAGGACTGAGGTAGTTGAATTGCCAGATGGCAGGATAACAGACATACAGGACAGTTACAAGTACCTGGGTATTCCACAGGCAAATGGAAACCACGAGGAGGCAGCAAAGAGGTCAGCTACAGCCAGATACCTCCAGAGAGTGAAGCAGATCCCGAGTAGCCAGTTCGATGGGAAAAATAAGATACAAGCCATCACCACATATGCCCTACCAGTCATCAGATACCCAGCTGGAATAATAAGCTGCCCAAAGGAAGAGATAAAGGCCACAGATATCAGGATACAGACACTTATCACAATGAATAGAGGGTTCCACCCGAAGTCCAGCAGCCTCAGACGGTACAATAAGTGAGAAGATGGGGGCCGAGGGTTAGTGTGGGTCAGAGCCACTACCCAGGAGGAAACAAGGAATATCCATGAGTACATCATAAAGAGGGACCTCCAAGACAAACTGCTAAGTGAGTACCTCAGGTAGCAGAATATAGAGAATGGGGAGGAAAAGAGGAGGTATCATGGAAGACTAAGTCTCTACATGGGATGTACCATCGACAGATAGAGGATGTAGCTGATATCGAAAAATCCTATCAGTGGCTAGAAAAGGCTGGACTGAAGGACAGCAGAGATGCTCTGATCATAGCAGCACAAGAACAGGCAGTCAGCACCAGATCAGTTGAGGCAGGGGTCTACCACACCAGACAAGACCCAACAGGCAGGCTGTGCAAAGATGCACCTGAGCGAGTCCAGCACTTATAAGCCGGATGTAAAATGCTAGTTGTTAAAGTATACACAGAAAGTCATAGCCAAGTGGCTGGAATAGTGTACAAGACATCTGTACTGAATACAGACTGGAAGTCCCAAAGTCCAAATGGGAGATACTGCCAATGGTGGTTGAGAATGGCAGAGCTAAGATCCTGTGGGACTTCAAGTTCCAGACTGACAAGCAGGTGCTGGTTAAACAATCAGACATTGTGGTGGTTGACACTGAACAGAAGACAGCAGTAGTGATCAATGTAGCAATCCCAAGCAATGGCAACATCAGGAAGAAAGAGCATGAGAAGCTAGAAAAATACAAAGGGCTGAGGGAAGAAATAGCTCGGGTGTAGGAGGTCAAATCCACAGTAGTTCCAGTGGTCATAGGTGCACTAGGGGCTGTGACTCCCAGACTGGGAGAGTGGCTCCAGCAGATTCCAGGAACAACATCTGAGGTCTCTGTCCAGAAGAGTACAGTCCAAGGGACAGCTAAGCTACTGCGCAGAACCCTCAAACTCCCAGACCTTTGGTAGAGGACCCGAGCTTGAGGAAGATACACACCACCCAATGAAGGGTGAGAGGGAGATTTATTTTTCATATGTAATTTAATACAGCCTTACATGTCATTTTAACTTACCTCCATGACACATACTAAATATGCAACAGAATGAAATATTATCTATTTTGTCATACATTAAGTAGGTCATTAAATATATGATAAACTATCACACTTAAATATTAACATAGTAAACAAAGAATGTGCATTGCATTTGTAATTCATTTATCTGTTTCAACATCTCACCCTTTAAGGAGGAGGTGACCCAGCGCCTGCTTCACTGTCCACTTGTGAGGGAGTTCACTGGAATAAAAAATACACAAAGAGGTAAACATGACAAACACAGGTAGAAAACAGTAAGAGTGGATTAAGTACACATAAAGCACACAGCAAGTACACAGTAATATACAGATCAAAATGCTTCCTGGGAAATAAGAATCAAGATTTAGAAGAAGCACTAATATTAGTGCCTCTGGAAGAAATAGTACCAGTGGTAGCAGCAATAGCAATAGCAGTAGTAGTAATAGTAACAACAACATTTGTAGTAGTAGTAATATTAGTAGTTTTAACAATAAGAACAATAGTGTTAGTATTAGCAGCTGTAGTAATTGTAGTCATAGTTTCTGTTAGTAGTAGTAGCAGTAGTATTGACAGTAATACTAGGGGGCAGGGGCAAAAAATTAGAATGGGCCCATTCCTCCGCATCCACCAAGTGGGGGGCATGCATGCTGATGTAGCCGCCAACTGGGTTTGAGTGAATATTAGGTTAGGCTGAATCGGGTCTCTCACACGCACATGCGTGCGTACACACACACAAACACACACACACACACACACACACACACACACACACACACATACACACACACACACACACACACACACACACACACACACACACACACACACACACATCATCTTGAGTCATTCCTTCTTTGTCTCTGAAGATGACCATCTACATGATCCGGGGATCAGACAGCGTGGGTCTTAAAGGGGCTAAAGAGGCCTATCCTTGCTCGGAAGACTCAGGCATGGTTTGATGACTGTAAGAGACAGCAGCTGCATGGGCTTTCATTCAGAACGAGCTCTGATCTTGAACATAGGAGATGTCAGTCGTTTGGTAAGTGATTTAAAACTTGTTTCGAGTTGTGATTCAGATTTAGGTTGTTATCAGGCTTTGTGGTGCTGAACACTTGCTAGTTTCACTCTCTGGACTTCAATAGCTGGGTCAGCAGACGGGGGTCGCGCCCTCTATTGCGCCCTTTGTTATGAAAATCAGACGGGGGTGGGTTCAGCTGTGGTACTTCCTGGTATTTAAACACACAGCTGTGCTGTAGCGTGGGCCCTCATTGTGTTAAGACCGATTTGGGTAAAGATCTGCAAGTCCACCGAGCAAGGACACTAACTGGTAATTCCCTTTTTTACTATTTTCTCTCGTTGCCTGCCTCACCCACCATATGCTCCAAATACATCCCTGTCATTCACCATTATCGAAAAAGATCACATCTGCAGCAGACAATACAACCCTGAGATCCTCTATTCACTCTGGAAAGCCTCCTCCACTCCTCCTTCACTTTTGGCTTATGGAATTACCAATCAGCTGTAAATAAAACAGATTTTATCCAAGCACTTGCTAACCTGTCAGACATTCAGGTACTAGCCCGGACCGAAACCTGGATACGTCCAGAAAACACTTCCACACTGGCCACACTCTATTGACTCTTCCTCACACCCCCCCCGTTCTGTTGGGTGTGGAGGTGGTACGGGTGGCCTCATTTCAAAAGGCTGGAAATTCACTAAGCTTTCTCCGCTAAGCAACAACTCCTTCTTTGAATACCATGTGAGCATGGATACTGCTCCTATTAAGCTGTCTGTGGTTGTCATATACTGTCCACCGGGGTGTCAACTAGAGAACTTTGTTGTCCAACTAGACATGTTACTCTCAGCCATTCCTGATGATGACACATCACTGATTGTCATGGGAGACATGAATATCCTTACTGACAAAACCCAAGCGACTGACTTCCAGTCTCTTCTGTCCTCGTTTGACCTCAGACAGGTCCCTCACCCCTTCCACACACAAAGCGGGCAATAATCTTGATCTGATTTTGACTCAGAACTGCTCCACAGCAAATCTGACTGTCACGCCCCTACATCTGTCAGACCACTCCTTTATTCAACTCACAGCCTCCTTACTGGAACATCCTCACGTTCCTCCACAAAGGGTCTCCTTCCACTGAAATTTCCAGTCCCTTAGACTGACCCAGCTTTCTAATGAGGTCTTGGATTCCATGCCTCCTCATAATGAATTCTCTTCACTCCCTGTCAACGAGGCTTCAGACACTGATCCTCACTAGCCTCCTCTCTTAACAATCTCTGCTTGCGAAAAAACCCCAAAAACAAACCTGCTCATAACCCCCCCCCCCCCGTCCCTGGCTTACTGAGGTCAACAGAGAGCAAAGGGAGGGGCTCAGAGTGGCAGAGAGAAAATGACATACAACCAGAGTCCAATGACCTCAGTGACTGTCGGTGTCTCCTAGCATCATTCTCCTCCAGCTTAAAAACAGCTCAGACCACTTACTATAAGAACAAGATCTGTGGTGCCACTGATGCTCAAAAAATGTTCTGCTTTTAACTCACTCCTGTGAGTTAAAGTGGTAGTAGTAGCAGCAGCAACAATTGTAGTAACAGTAGTAATAATCGTAGTATCAGTAGTACTCACCGTGGCAGTGAGGTGCACTCACTAATGATCCCCTCAGCTCCAAGTGTGATTCCCTGCACTATGAAAGTACTCCCCATTCCTTTCCACAGTGCTTTTGGGCCCTATGATTCACACAAAGTACATGCTTAACTGTGTAAAAAATACAAAAAATAAAGCTCAACTACTTAGTATAATTATTACCTTGGGGTTAGTTCATTAATAACAATAATAATGCATTTTATTTTGGGGCGCCTTTCAAAGCACTCAAGGACACCTTATAGAACACAGTTAAAATTTTTTTTTAAAAAAAACAACTAGCACTGTATCAGACAGCGTAAAATCAAAACAAAGCAGGGTAGACAATAAAAAGTTAACACAACAGGTAAGTATAAAATCAATATCTGCACAAAACTCCATGATGCGTCGATCAGACTGAATATGCCAGTTTGAAAAGGTACGTTTTGAGATGGGATTTGAAGGTTGAAAGAGAGTCAATGTTGCGGATTTCTTGTGGGAGAGAGTTCCATAGGCGGGGGGCAGAATGACTGAAGGCTCTAGTCCCCATGGTGGTCAAGTGGGCCGATGGTGTAGTGAGCTGGAGAGCAGAAGAGGATGTGAGAGTGCGGGAGGGCGTGCGGATATGAAGGAGTTCGGAAAGATATGAAGGAGCTAAGTTATTAAGGGCCTTAAAGGTGAGCAGCAGGAGCTTGAAGTCAACACGGTATATAATAGGAAGCCAATGGAGTTGCTGAAGAACAGGAGTGATATGATCTATGGAAGGAGTTCTGGTAATGATACGGGCAGCTGAATTCTGGACCAATTGAAGCATATGAAGACACTTGAGTGGAAGACCAAAGAGGATAGAATTACAGTAGTCAATACGGGATGTAACCAGGGTGTGAGTGAGTATGGCTGTGCTTTTAGGTGTAAGTGACGGCCGAAGATGATTAATATTGCGTAGGTGGAAGTATGCGGACCGAGTAACATTGTTGATGTGGGCTTCAAAAGATAATGTGCCGCCCAGGATGACACCCAGACTCTTAACCTGAGGTAATGGGGGAACTATAGAATTGTCAAAAGTAAGAGAAAAACTATCAGTTTTGGCCAAAGCAGATTTAGTGCCAACTAAGAGGACCTCAGTTTTATCACGATTAAGTTTGAGGAAGTGGTATGAAAACCAGGATTTAATTTCTAGTAAGCAGTCAGAAACGGAAGTGGGGGGAAGAGTGGAGGTAGGTTTGGTGGATAGATAAAGCTGGGTGTCATCCGCATAGCTGTAAAATTGAATGCCAAATTCCCCTTACAATGTGGCCAAGAGGTAGTAGGTAAATAATAAATAGGAGGGGTCCTAATACAGAGCCCTGGGGAACACCGGTAGTAACAAGAAAGGACTGAGATCTAAAATTTTTAAGTTGGACAAACAGTGCGGCCAGAGAGTTATGATCTAAACCAGTCCAGGGGGGTGCCAGTTATTCCAGTGGAAGCTAATCTTTCTAGGTGGATGTTGTGTGAGATGATATCAAAGGCTGCACTCAGATCAAGGAGGACGAGTATGGTTAAGAGCCCAGAGTCAGCTGCCATAAAATGATCATAAGTGATTTTCACCAATGCTGTCTCGGTACTGTGCATGGAGCAAAAACCAGACTGAAATTGTTCGAACAGATTTTTTGTTAGTCAAGTGAGCATGTACCTGAGATGCGACTGTTCTTTCAAGTGTTTTAGAAAGAAATGGTAAATTTGAGATTGGGTGAAAATTATTCAAATTGTTGGGGTCTGCACCAGGTTTCTTGAGTATTGGAGTTATTGCAGCTGTTTTGGGAGATGAGGGAACAAGACTAGAGGTAAGGGAGGAATGTATGATATCAGTTATTAAAGAGGATAGAGAAGGTAGACAGGCTTGTACTAAATGAGTAGGAAGGGAGTCTAACTGACAGGTAGATGATTTGGATTTGTGAATAAGACCAGATATTTCTGCAACAGTTGGGAGTTTAAAACTAGATAGTGAAGAATAAAGGGGAACATAGAAGGGTGAATAAGATGAACCGTATGCGGTATTGTTTGACGAGGTCAGTTGCTGATGAATATTTTCAATTCTGGCATGAAAAAAGGTCATGAAGGCATTACACTGAGCAACTGAATACAGGTGAGGTGCACGAGTGTCTGGTGGCCGTAAAATATTGTTTACCATGGAAAACAGGGCTCTAGTGTTCCCTTCGCCTGAGCTAATTAAGTTTGCATAATAAGACGATTTAGCTGTGGACACAGCCTCCTTATAATGAAGTATGTGGTCATTATACATGTCTTTATGAACAACAAGGCCAGTTTTTGTGTAAAGGCGTTCCAGGCCACAGCCTTTAGCTTTAAACTGACCTAGTCCAGGTGTAAACCAAGGGGCAGGGTGGGTAAAGGAAACAGAGCGGGTTTTTAAAGGAGCGAGATTGTTAAAAGACTATATAGGCCTTCGTTGTAATGAGAGACCAGTTCGTCTGGGGTGGATAAATTGTATTTGCTGGGGAGGTTATCAATTTCACTAGTGAGAGCAGATAAATCAATATTCTTAATATTACGGAACGAGATGGAGCGTGACAAATTGGTTTTGGATACTGTTAAATTAACATCACAAGACACTAGCTTGTGGTCGGAAATGGGCAAATCAGATGCACTGCAGTTAAGAGGAATTACACCAGAGCAGCAAATCAGATCAAGTATGTGTCCTTTAGAGTGCGTAGGAAAATCAATATATTGCTGTAATCCAAAACTGTCCAGGCATGATGTAAAATCCCTTGTGAGAGTATTGTGGACATTGTCCATGTGAATATTAAAATCACCCAGCAATATTACATTGGAGGATAAAGGACATAAAAAGGTTAGAAAAACAAAGTTTGTTTAAAAAATTGTTATTTGGCTTCGGTGGTCGATAAACAGTGGCTAGTATGGTAGGCACAGTTATGGAAGGCACTTTCCACTTTTCACTGTGAAGTATTGCGACACCACCCCCCCTGCCAGTGTCACGGGACTTGCAGGTGTACACAAACCCAGGAGGAATAGTTTGGTTAAACTGTGAGAAGTCATTTGGTTGTTGCCATGTCTCAGTCAAGCATAGAAAATCAAACTTACGATCATTCAGTAGATCATGAAGTAGGAGTCCCTTGTTGGTTAGCGAGCGAATGTTAAATAACCCGATGGAGAGGTTATTTTTTCCAGTTTTGATGCTAGCCGACCTGGCTGGGTTAGCTAGGACACTGTGGTCAACAGTCCGTCAGGATTTTCTTGAGGAATGAGGAAAGGAAGACCAGAAAGAACGGATTGGTTTTGTGTCATCAAAGCTGAAGCCCCGGCGGGATCCACGGTGACTGTATTTCTGACGAAAATTATGAACGATATCTCGGTGAAGTTGGAGTGCTGGTGGTGGCTCAGAGAGGTGGGGTCATAGTTGAAAAAGTTCCGCTGACGTATATTGAAGTAGCAGTGTTACTAGATGCAGTATCAAAGATAAAGTAATCCATTATTGCTTGTGTTGTACCAAACGGGAGGCGAGGAGACCAGTAGCCAGGTATAAAACAATTGGAAGCCAAAAACACACGGGATTGTCAGATAAAAAACAAAATGAAAACAAGTAAACGTTTCTGAAATTGTCAGCAGAATGGGCTACAGTTCATTTGGTTAAAGGAACAGTAGAGTTAATGACATAGCAAAAATTAGCAGAGATCCAGCGGGCAGCAGCGGCTAGTTTCACCAGCGTTCACCCAACCGGAAGTGACACATAAATAAATCATCAGGTGACAGGCTTAATGAATGCCCATAATATAAATTACAAGGGTATTACTGAGACAACCAATTGTCCCAGTAAGACCTGTTTCACCCCATTCAAGTCTAATTACCTGGGTCTTGGTGACATAACGGACACACCAGATTAACTAATTACTTGGGTCTTGGTGAAATAACTGATACACCTGATTAACTGTAATTACCTGGGTCTTGGTGAAATATAAATTAACCAAATTAACTGTGACTACCTGGGTGTTTGGGAAAATCAGTATTTAGCCTAATTATTGACAGGGTTTTAGTGAAATAACTAATGAAACTAACAAGATATTTACTTGGGTCTTGGCGAAATACTAAAAAAACTTGTTAACTGTAATTACCCGTGTTGGTGAAATAATTCACTCTGCCAATTAGCTGTAATTACCTAAGTGTTGAAGAATCATAATCATGTTCATTAGCCATGTAGGTTTGCACTACATGGAATTTGACTGGTTTTGTAGCTCTCTCAGTGTACTTAACATAGAATAACAACACTACAACACAACAACCTTCACATATATACACAAGGACTGACTTATACAGGTGAAATAAGAGGTGATAAAGTGCAATGGTGCAGTGAACATATCAGAGATGCTGAACTATATGTTAGCAGGTTACTTACATACATGCCTGAGCTAGATGACATGATAGAGTGTACCAGTATACGTACAATGTACAGTACAGTATATACAACATGTACAGTACAGTATATACAACATGGTTGGATTTATTGACAGTGTTAAGCGTTCATTTGAATGACAGTCTACCTAAAGAAACTGTTTTTACATCTGGTTGTTTTGGGGTACAGTGCTCTGCAGCATCTACCAGAGGGAAGAGTTGGAACAGGTTGTGACCAGGGTGTGGTGGGTCTGCAATGATGTTGCCTGCCCGTTCCCTGAGTCTGGAGGTGTATAAGTCCTGAATGGAGGTCAGGTTGGCACCAATGATTTTCTCTGCAGCCCTAACTTTCTGTTGTGGTCTGTCCCAGTCCTGTTTGGTGGCTGATCCAAACCAGACAGTCAGTACGTTTACATGCACAGTTTATTCGAGCTATGGTTATAGCTCGATTAGTTCATTAGTTCGACTACTGACTTTGGTCCGGGTATACATGTGCGGGAGGGAAATCGATTTACCGAGGGAGTCATGTGGGCTCCGCTACGATAGGTGGCGATATGCACTCTTTCAGCTTGTTTGTATTGGGCCATTATCGGTTGACCTATTACATCACACACGCAGAGCACAACAATCGTTGTAGTGAACTAGGAAGTTAGCAATCCCTCTGAAGAAGACGAAGAAGAAGCAGTTAGCAACCCAGAGCTAAACTGGCACAAAGATGGACAAGTTTGCGAATCTGTACATAGCGTACGTGTTGTACGCTCTACTTTTTGCTTAAACACTCTACTTTTTGTCCCCCTCTTCTTCTGTTTACGCTGTTCGACTTCCGGGTCAGACTTGGCACGCGGAAAGTTAGCGCGTGCGCAGATCGCCTCGACCAGCTCCAGTCCGACTAAGGTGTATCGACTTCCAATCGCATTATCTGGGTGTGTTAGTGCGACTATTACAACTTCAATTTCAGTCGAGCTAACATGTTTACATGCATTTTAAAAGTCCGGTTTTAGTCGGACTAACGCAATAATTCGATTTTTTTAAGTGTCATGTAAACGTACTGACTGATGGATGTGCAGAGGACAGACTGGATTATTGCAGTGTAGAACTGACTCAACAGTTCCTGAGGCAGGTTGAATTTCTTGAGCTGGCAGAGAAAGTACATCCTCTGCTTGGCCTTTTTGATGATTGTGTCTATGTTGGAGGCCCACCTTAGGTCCTGGGAGATTGTGGAACCCAGAAATCTGTAGGATTTCTCCATAGCCACCGTGTTGTTGAGTATGGTTGTGGTGGTGTGTGTGTGTGTGTGGGGGGGGGGCAATGTTAGGTGAGTCCTCCTGAAGTCCACTGTCATTTCCACTGTTTTGAGTGTGTTCAGCTCCAGGTTGTTATGGCTGCACCAGAGGGCCAGCTGTTCAACCTCCCGTCTATATGAGGACTCGTCCCCATCCCGGATAAGGCCAATGGTGGTTGGGCTGTCTGTAAACTTCAGGAGTTTATCAGACGGGTCTCCTGAGGTGCAGTAATTTGTGTAGAGGGAGAAGAGTGGAGGGGAGAACACATCCCTGGGGATGTGATTTTCCCTAGCCTCACCTGCTGCCTCTCGTCTGTCAGGAAGTTTTTAATCCACTGGCAGATGGGGGTTGGTACAGAGTTTGGAGTGGAGGATAGCTGGGATGATGGAGTTGAACGCTGTGCTGAAGTCCGCAAACAGGACCCCCGTGTGTGTCCCTGGGGAGTTGAGGTGTTGGAAGATTTAGTGCAATCCCATGTTGACTGCATCCTCCACTGACCTGTTTGCTTATGCGGGGGGTTGAGCAGGGGTCCTGTGATTTCCTTCAGGTGGGCCAACACCAGTCTCTTGAAGGATTTCATGACCACAGACGTTAGGGCAATGGGCCTGTAGTCATTTGATCCTGTGATACGGGGTTTCTTGGGATCCGGGATGATAGTGGAGCTCTTGAAGCAGGAGGGGACTTCACACAGCTCCAGTGATCTGTTTAAGATCAGCATGAAAATGGGGGCCAGCTGGTCAGCACAGACTTTAAGACTGAGGGTGACACACCATCTGGGCCCGGGCCCTTCCTGGTCTTCTGTCTCTGGAAGAGGAGGGAGGGAGGAGTGGCAGGCAGGGAGTGCAGTTGGTTGTGTACTGTGGCCGGAGAGGGTAAGGGGTACGAAAGTGTGCTTATCAAACATGCAGTAAAACCCATTTAGATCATCAGCCAGTTAATGGTTACGTACAGTATGGGGGGATGGTCTCCTGTAGTTGGTAATGTCTTTCAAACCTTTCCAGACTGATGCTGGGTCGTTGGCGAAACACCTGTTCGTCAACTTTTCAGAGTAAAACCTTTTTGCCACTCTGATCTCCTTTGTGAGTGTATTTCTGGCTTGGTTGTCCCGGATCCTAGCTCCACTTCTGTAGGCTTCCTCTTTGCCCTGACGAAGCTGCCTGAGTTTTGCTGTGAACCAGGGCTTATTGTTGTTGAAGGTTTTGGTAGGCACACATGTCCTCACAAAAGCTGATGTAAGATGCCACAGTGTCAGTAAGTTTGTCCAGGGCTGTAGATGCAGCTCAAAAACACTCTAATCAGTGCAGTCAAGGCAGACTTGGAGCTTCAGTTTTGACTTATTGGTCCATTTCCTCATAGTTTTAACCACAGTCTTTGCAGATTTTTAGTTTCTGCCTGTAGGTTGGGATAAGATGACCCTTGCCATGAATATGGTGGTCAAGGCAGCTGAAACTGAGTGCTGAGGCCCTCTGTCCAAGTCTGGCGTTTGGCAGCCCCCTATCAGGGCCTTTATGGATGACCTCACTGTCACCACATCATCGGTGCCTGGTGGTAGGTGGATCCTCCAGGGCCTGAAGAAGCTCATCTCCTGGGCGAGGATCAGTTTTAAACTAGCCAAATCCAGAGCCATGGTGTTGAAGAGGGGAAAAGTGGTGGACCGGTTTTGCATTGCAATACCTTCCATTATCGAGAAATCAGTCAAGAGTCTAGGCAAGGTCTTTCACTGTAGCCTTAGGGATACAGCGGCAATCCAATCAACCATAAAGGAGCTTGAGACTTGGCTCACCATAGTAGACAAGTCTGGCCTACCTGGCAGGTTCAACGCTTGGATTTATGAAAATGGCATCTTATCCCGAGTCCTCTAGCCTCTGCTGGTTTACGAAGTAACCCTGGCAGGTTCAACGCTTGGATTTATGAAAATGGCATCTTATCCCGAGTCCTCTAGCCTCTGCTGGTTTACGAAGTAACCCTGTCGACAGTGGAGAACTTGGAGAGGAAGCTCAGTAGCTACTTCTGGAGGTGGCTGGGTCTGCCGTGCAACCTTAGCAATGCAGCACTGTACGGGAAGAGTAACAAACTCCAGCTCCCTATCAGCAGCCTTGACGAGGAGTTCATGGTTTCTCGCATAAGAGAGGCACTGCTCTATCAGGACTCCAAGGATTCTAGAGTGGCATCAGCAGGTATTATGGTGGACAGGCAGGAAGTGGAGAGGCCAGGAAGGCCTGGAGATAGGAGAGTCTTAGATGAGACACTGGGAAACATCCCACAAACCTGCTACGATAAGGCCCATGGCAAGGACAAACACCATCTAGTCCTGGAGGAGGTGCGGGCAGGTGTCAAGGAGGAAAGGACCAGCAGAACAATGGGCTTGTGGCAGCAGGGAGCATAGACAAGGTGGGAGGGTGTGCTGGAGACAAGATATCCCGGGCAGATATCTAGCAGGGTGACCCGCAGTGGATCGAGTTCATGGCACAAGCTGTGCAAGATGTTCTACCTAGCCCAGCGAATCTCCATCTCTGGGACAAGATTGATTCTCAATCATGTCCTCTGTGCCCTGGAAAAGATTCACTCGAGCACATCCTTAGCAGCTGCCCATTAGCCCTGGGGGAGGGCCGATACCACTGGTGACATGACCAAGTGCTGATGATAGTCGCAGAGGCCATCTCCAAAGTGATGACCAACAACAAGCAAGCCCTAACAAAGGAATATTGCCTTTTGTTAGGGCTGGTAAGAAACCTCAGTCTCAGCCCCAATCAGCAGCCGGTCTCCTCTCCTCTGTGTCTCCTCTTCGTCACTGGGAGCTGCGGGTCGATTTGGGGTGGGGGGCAGCCCAGGTTCCCGGACCACGTTATGACAACTTCGTTGAGGCCAGACGTAGTGCTATCATGCTATCATCAGCCTCTTAAAAACAAGTGCTCGTTATAGAGCTGACGGTTCCCTGGAAGGACTGGATGAAGAGGCAAATGAGCGGAAGTGGTCATAGTTCCAGGAGCTTGTGGATCAGTGCTGGAGGAGAGGCTGGAAGGCGCATTGTGAGACCATTGAAGTGGGGTGTAGCGGCTTTGCCAGTCGCCAATTGTGCAAGATCACCACTCTATTTGGTATTACTGGGGCTGCAAAAAGGAAAGCCATCAAGTCTTACATGGAGGCTGCAAAGAGGGCCTCCAGATGGTTTTGGATCGGGAGGAGTGAGTTATGGGCCAATACTGCTGGGACACAAGGCAGGATGTGATCAACGCTAGCTGTGTCATCTGAGTGAGGGTGTATGATGTTGAAAGACCCTAAACACCTGAGGACCTCAGGAAACATTACTGATGATGTGTCCCACTGCATCCTAGGACGTATCTGCGAATCGTTCAATGTTGTATTCCCTAAATTGTGTAAACACAACATCCATCGTTGTCCATCTTGGGAGAGAAACCCATCCTCTGTTGCTCTCTCTGAGGTTTCTTCCTATTTTTTTCTCCTTGTTAAAGGTTTTTTCAGGGAGTTATTCCTTATCCAATACGAGGGTCCAAGGACAGGATGTTGTGTTTCTGTAAAGCCCCCGGAGGCAAATTTGTAATTCGGACATTGGGCTATTCAAATAAAATTGACTTCACACTTCCCAGCAGTTTTAAGACAGCTGTGGTCAAACCTCTCCTTAAAAAAAACGCACCTCGATCCAGGGTCTCTTAATAACTATCGACCAGTCTCTAATCTTCCACTCTTTTCTAAAGCACTAGAGAGAGTTGTGTATCAACAACTTTCGACCCACATAGATGAAAACTATCTATATGAACCTTTTCAATTGGCTTTAAGGACCTGTCACTCCACTGAAACTGCTCTGACCAGAGTGGTGAACAATCTCCTACTAGCTATGGACTCTGATTCCACTTCTGTGCTTCCTTCTACTAATGGACCTCAGTGCAGCCTTTGACACCACTGATCACTGTATACTATTAGACAGAATAAATTGTAATTTTGGTGACTCTGGCTTAGCTCTCTCTTGGCTTAAGTCCTACTTATCTGGTAGAACACAAGCTAGTCAGACTAGACCAAGCTAGTCAGTCTAGCTAGGTCTAGTCAGAAAGGCATGAACTGATGAAGCCCCTTGGATGAGAGGCGAAACGTCTTCACGGATATATACCAAGTCCAGTTGCACTCGATTCAATTTATTTTATTTTATTTTTTTGGCCAAATCCAGATCATTCTAATGTTATGACAAGAATGAGTTTTAGATCAATTGCACAGAAAAAGTTACGATAAGATCTACCAAAAATGACCATGAACCGTCAAAAAGACGGCTCATAATTTCAGCGTGACCGTGCGCATCATGTCACTATTTAAGACGTGTGTTGGTTGCATCATTTCCTTCGCCAAGTTCATTGCTCTGTCCTTGAAACACACCAGTGTTCTCCTGTGCAGAGTAATAGTCTAAACTTGATTTTTGATTATTGCCTACATGCTGGTTACAGACACCATTTCAGACGCACCGTGACTACCACCGAGGTGTTGCAGTATTTACAGGCATTGGACAGCGGCCATTTTAAATTGTTGGAAAAATAGTAATAAAGTTGTTAAAATGTTAATTTTGGTGTCAGTCGTTTAACAGACATACTAACATATGTAATGCATTAATATCTCAATTGCGTATTTATCTTGAAAGAATATAGAGTTTAAAAACCGGCTGTCATTTTGACGGCCCGTGGTCGTTTTAGTTAGGAGTGAAATCCCGGTCGTTCTAGTGATAAGGGCTGATGATCATACTCAAATGACTAATTTAGAGGGCGTCCGGGTGGCGTAGCGGTCTATTCCGCTAACTACCAACACGGGGATCGGCGGTTCGAATCCCCGTGTTACCTCCGGCTTGGTTGGACATCCCTACAGACACAATTGGCCGTGTCTGCGGGTGTGAAGCCAGATGTGGGTGTGTCCTGGTCACTGCACTAGCGCCTCCTGGTCGGTCGGGGTGCCTGTTCAGGGGGGAGGGGAACTGGGGGGAATAGCGTGATCCTCCCATGCGCTACGTCCCTCTGGTGAAACTCCTCACTGTCAGGTAAAAAGAAGCGGCTGGTGACTCCACATGTATTGGAGGCATGTGGTAGTCTGCAGCCCTCTCTGGATCGGTAGAGGGGGTGGAGCATCGACCAGGACAGCTTGGAAGAGTGGGGTAATTGGCCAGGTACAATTAGGGGGAGAAAAAGAGGGGGGACAAATATACACTAATTTAGAGGCCTTCTTGGCTGCTGTGAAAAATTGGATGACACTAAATTTCCTGCTTTAAATACGGGTAAAACTGAGTTCTGTCATTAGGCCTGCAAGACACAGATATCAATTTAATCAAGTAACAATAACAATCGACATCTATGTGATTTCACTAAGTGTGGCAACCAAAATCTTGGTGTTATAAAAAAACAATCAAAAATCTTGGTGTTCATAAGCATGTTAAAGAAATCACCAAGACTGCCTTTTTTCACTTGCGTAACATAGCTAACATTCGGTCTTTTCTGTCCATGGCTGATGCATTCTATCCATGTTAGATCTGACTTCAAGGTGCTTCTGCTGACTTATAAAAGCCTAAATGGGCTCGCCCCATCCTACCTGTCTGATCTCCTTAAACCTTACATTCCATCTCGAGCTCTTTGCTCTCAAAATACAGGGCTCCTATGTGTACCCAAAGTTAAAAAGAAGTCAGTTGGTGGCAGGGCCTTTTCCCATCGCGCCCTGTTCTTGTGGAATAACCTTCCTGCTACCATCAGACGATCAGTCTGTTGAGTTCTTTAAATCCAAACTTAAAACTCACCTTTTTGCCTTAACTTACAATTAATTGCCTTTAAGTTAAGTACTTCACAACCTGTACTGCATGGTGGGTCGGTTTCTGTCTCAATGAATTTACCAACCACTGTTCTGCCGACGAGATTATAGAGTATAGATTATACAGTATAGACTATAGATTATTGACTATTGTAAACTGTTCTCTTCTCTCACGTCTTTTCTTTCTCTCTGAATGACGTCTTCTCCTTTCTCTTCTCCTGTGTGTGTTAATGGTGTGATGTGAGTGTCCCCTGAAACACAACATCACTGCACATTGTCCGTCTTGGGAGAGAGATTCTCCTCTGTTGTGCTCCCTGAGGTTTCTTTTTGTTTTTTCTCCCAGTTAAAAGGCTTTTAGGAAGTTGTTCCTTAACCCATGTGAGGGTGTAAGGACAGGATGTTGTGTTGCTGTAAAGCCCCTGAGGCACATGTGTATTTGTGATATTGGGCTATGCAAATAACACTGACTTGACTTGACTCATCACCTGTGTTGTCTCCTGTAAATTCTATGTATTGTGTTAAATTAAGGTGACTTTAAAATATAACCAAGTAAAGCTTTACCCTAAACACTGAACATAACCCTACTTAGAACCAAAACCTCTAGGGAGCAGTACTGAAGGGGTCTGGATTTCAGTGCTGAACCTCGAACACGGTGCTGGGTACCCCCAAAGGGCTTTTCTAAGCCAGAGAAATCCCTGCTGTACAGCAGCCCAGACTACTGAGTGTATGTAGGTCATTTGACACGCGTCATTTTATGCATCTAAGACACACTGAAGGCAGGACAGGTTAATACAGGTTATTTTACATTTCAGCAAGAAATGTAATAACCTGAATATGGAGCTGCTGAATATGGAACTGCCAGGAAAGAGGAAAAGAGGAAGGCCAAAGAGGAGGTTTATGGATGTGGTGAGGGAGGACATGCAGGTGGCTGGTGTGACAGAGGAAGACGCAGAAGACAGGAAGAAATGGAAGCGGATGATCCGCTGTGGCGACCCCTAACGGGAGCAGCCAAAAGTAGTAGTAGTAGACATTTCAGCAAGAAGTAATTACAGCTGATTAGCATAATTTATGCATCTATGACACACTGAAGGCAGGACAGGTTATTACAGGTTATTACATTTCAGCAAGAGGTAATTACAGCTGATTAGCATAATTTCACCAACACCAACACTATGGGTCACTAACCAGTTATTTCATCAACACAGGTAAATACATCTTAAGCAACAACAAAAAAAGAAAAAAAGAAAACTTCTGGGTATTATTGAAATAACAAATTAGTCTAATTAGCCCAAAAATAACCCCTGCTTCAATGAAATAACTAGTCAGCCTTATTAACTGTAATTACCTGTGTCTTGGTGACTCATTAGCCATCATTACGCTGGTCTGGGGAAAACAGCAAATTAGTCTAATAACCTGTAATTTCCTGGGTATTGGGGAAATAATGAATTAGCCTTATTAGCCACTTATTAATCGTAATGTTGAGAATGTAATTAGCTATAATTATCTGGCTTTCAATGAAATTGTCTAATTAAGCCTGAATTACCAGTTACTCTGTGAGATTACTACTTGGCCTGATTAGCCGTAATTACCTTGATGTCAGTGAAATAACTAGACAAGCTAATAAACTGTAATTATCTGAGGTTAGGTGAATTATTCTTAGTAGCTTAAATTCCCAGTCACATTGTGAGATTACTAATTGGCCTAATTAGCTGTAATTACCTGTGTATTCGTGAAATAACTAATTAAAGCAGAGGTATGCAAATTTGGAGAAGTGAGCACATTTGACATAACATCCCGCAAAAAAGTCTCCCTGCCGAGCTTGTTGTGAAGCTATTTAGTACTTACAGGTGAAGTATTTATAGATATTTAGTAATTACAGGTGAAGTTTTTATAGACGTTTAGTACTTATAAAATCTATTAGTTACAGCCATATAGCACAGCGGTGTATTCCGTTGCCCACCAACACGGGGATTGCCGGTTCCAATCCCCGTGTTACCTCCGGCTTGGTTGGGTGTCCCTACAGACAAAATTGGCCGTGTCTGTGGGTGGGAAGCCGGATGTGGGTATGTGTCCTGGTTACTGCACTAGCACCTCCTCTGGTCGGTCGGGGCACCTGTTCAGGGGGGAGGGGGAACTGGGGGGAATAGCGTGATCCTCCCACACGCTACGTCCCCCCCTGGTGAAACTCTTCAGTCAGGTATAAAGAAGCGGCAGGCGACTCCACATGTGTCGGAGACATGTGGTAGTCTGCAGCCCTCCCCGGCTCGGCAGAGGGGGTGGAGCAGCGACCAGGACGGTTCGGAAGAGTGGAGAATTGGCCAGATACAATTGGAGAGAAAAAGGGGGGGAGGGTCTATTAGTTACCCCAATATTGATGCTGTGAAGCAAGGTTTTATTTAAACCTGTCGCGACCCCTAACGGGAGCAGCCGAACATAGTAGTAGTAGTAGTAGTAGTAGACTATCTTTGTCCAACATCCTTTGGTTAGGTGTGGCACGTTAGTACTTAAATGCAAAGTATTTATAAATATGAATGCTATTTAGTCTTTTCACATCTACAAGATCGATGGTGACAAAAAAAAAACATCAGTCCCCGTGATTGGTTAAGGGCAACTAGCAGCGGGAGCTCAGGCGAGACTGACATTCAGGATATAGACACAGGGTTAAACGCAGAGGCTTCATTTTCTCTGAAACCCTCTGAAGTGCTCATAGCGGTATGTGTCTCCTAGTTCACATTGCTCAGAACTGGACAAGCAACATGAAATATTTCACAAGTAACACTGAATGAAAGCAACATTAACTTAACAAGCTAAGCCTGGTGTCAGTGAGATAATTTCGCATTAAACCCTACTCATCAGTAATGACCTGAGAGTTGGCGAACTAACTAGCCTAATTAGCTGTAATTACTTGGCTCTTGGTGAATTAATGAATGAACAAACGAATGCACTTGATTAGCGCTCATTACCTGAGTTTTGGTGATGTTGTACATGACAACGACAACAGTGAAGGGCGACAGGTGGTGGCATTTAGCGTGGTAGTTCACCTGCAGGGAGAAAGTATCATATATATAAAACTTCAAATAAAATAATCCCAAGAATAATATTTCTGTCTGAAATTCACAAGTTATAAAAGAAAGCCACTTTATTTTGTCATTGTATTCTTACAATGAATTTGCTCTGTGCATGTAACCCATCCTATTGTATAGCAGCAGTGGGCAGCTGCAGCGCCCGGGGACCAACTCCAGTTCAACAGACAGGAGTATTAACCCTAATATGCATGTCAATTTGCCTATCAAGCCAACCGGTCTGTTGAGGATGCAGTTAGCATAGCCCTGCACCATGCCCCGCAACACCTGGAATCACCAAACGCCTACACACATCCTGTTCATAGACTTTAGTTCCACCTTCAACTCCATCAGCCCACTCAAACTCTTTACAATACTCTTGGATATGAACACTGACCAAGCCATATGCCACCGGATATTGAGTTTCCTGTGGAACAGGCTACAGAGGGTGAAGGTTAATAACCTAACCTCACACCCTCTTACCCTCGGTACAGGTGCTCCTCAGGGCTGTGTTCTCTCCCCCTGGCTCTTCTCACTTAACACCATCCACTTTACATCCACAGATAGCTCTGTGAAAATAATAAAATATGCAGACGACACAACCAATGTAGGCCTCATCTCCAACAAAGATGAAACCCAGTACCGCACTGAAGTAGACCAAGCTGTCACAACAATCTTCTGCTTAATACAGCCAAAACCCAAGAACTCATTATTGACGTCTGATGCACGCTGAATCCTAAAACACCCATACAAATGAACGGGGACCCCATCACCACCACCGACTCTTTTAAATTCCTTGGAACATACATCAGCAATAACCTGAAGTGGAAAATTAACACTGAACACATCATTGCAAAAGCTCAGCAACGACTTTACTTTCTTAAGCAGCTTAAAAAAATACTGGATCAAACTTCAACTGCTTGTTCTGTTTTACTCAGCCATTATCGAATCCATCATAATATCTTCTATTACAATATTACAGTATTACAGGGTGGTAGGGCAGCACAGACAGTCAAACATGGAAAAACCTGCAGCGGATTGTCAACAAGGCATCCAAAATCATAGGCAACCCATTCCCCTCAGCTGAATCTCTACATACTCACTGGACAGTAAAGCCAGGAAAGAAGATGACCTCCGACCCCTCACATCCTGCTCATCTCCTCTTCCAGCTCCTTTCCTCAGGGAGGCACTACAGGTCACTGTCCACTAAGACTCAATGCTTCACAAACAGTTTTTTCCCCTAGCCACCAGGACTCTGAATTCCTCCCTATAGTCCCCTCCTCACACACCACTGGCATAAATAATTCACCTAATTGTTACGCATGATATCTTTATTTTTGCTATTGTGTAACTGTATTGTTCATGATAATATGTGGAGTGTCTGTTGTTGTCCATGTATGTATTGTGCTACAGAGTTTAATGTGCACCAAAAACAAATTCCACCGGCCTTGGTCGTGTGGCTAATAAAACAATCTAATCTAATCTTTTTGATGGTGGGAGGAAACCGGAGCACCCTGAGGAAACCCACGCAGACAAAGAGAGAACATGCAAACTCCACACAGAAAGGACTCGAGACGGCCTGGGGTTCGAACCCAGGACCTTCTTGCTGTGAGACAACTGTGCTAACCACTGGGCCACCGTGCTGCCTATTATATAAATAAAGAACATCCAACATGTACTCCCAGCTGCGGAGCAACAAGGGAACAACATCAGACCCACCCAGAGCAGAGACCAATCGATACTGGAAGTCTGTTACAATTTAAAATGCTACGATTTCATTTAGCAGATGCTTTTATCCAAAGTGACGTACATCTGAGAGTTAATACAACACAAACAAGGATCTAGTCAGGATGTGACAATGCAAGTAAGTGCAAAAAAAAATAGGTTTAAGTCCGACAGGACATAGCTGTCAAATGGCAGTGCACAAAGGCAATACATAGGGTGCATAGAAGTGAATTTTTCTTTTCTTTTTTTAATTTTTTATAATAGCATCAGGTGTGGGGCTGTTCATGAAAGAGCTGGGTCTTTAGATTCTTCTTAAAGATGGAGAAGGACTCAGCAGATCGAATGAAATTATGTAAGTCATTCCACCACCGGGGAACGACAGAAGAGAAGAGTCTGGCTAGTGACTTAGGGCCCCATTGTGGCGGAAGTACCAGGCTCCTTTCATTGGCCGAACGTAGTGAACGGGACTGAGTGTAGACCTTAATGAGGGAGTTCAGGTAGGCAGGAGCCATTGTAGTTGCTGTTTTGTAAGCGAACATTAAGGTTTTGAATTTGATGTGGGGGGCCAGTGGAGGAATATGAACAGCGGAGTAACATATGCTGTTTTGGGTTGGTTTAAGACCAGACGCGCCGCCGCACTCTGGATCATTTGCAGAGGTTTGAAAGTGCATGCAGAGAGACCTGCTAGTAAGATGTTGCAGTAGTCAATGCGTGATATTACAAGACCCTGTACCAGGAGTTGTGCTGCATGCTCAGACAGGTAGGATCTAATTTTTGCTGACACTGTACAAGGCAAATCGGCACAACAGAGCAATTGAGGCCACATGAACCTTAAAGGTTAGCTGGTCATCAATCATCAGACCCAGGTTTCGGGCAGACTTTGTGGGCATGAGTTGGGTTGATCCGAGCTGGATATTAATCTGTTGTTGTAAGAATGGACTGGCTGGGATGAAAAGGAGCTCAGTTTTAGATAGGTTCAGCTGAAGGTGGTGTGCCTTCATTCATGCAGCGATATCAGCAAGGCATGACAATATTTGTGTAGAGACAGTGAGGTCATCTGACGGGAATGACAGAAAGAGATGGGTATCATCAGCATAACAATGGTATGAGAACCCATGGCAGTGGATGATTGCACCAAGTGAGGTGTTGTATATTGAGAAGAGAAGGGGACCGAAAACTGACCCTTGAGGTACTCCTGTGGATAAGCAGTGCAATTTGGATACTTCTCCCCTCCAATATACTCTAAAAGATCTCCCCGAGATGTAGGACATGAACCAGTACAGGGCAGATCCTGAGATACCAAGCTCAGTGAGTATGGAGAGGAGGATTTGGTGGTTAACCATGTCAAAGACAGCTGATAGCAGCAATAAAGCTGAGGACTGACCAGCAGCTCTAGCCAAATGCAGTGATTCTATTACAGACAGGAGTGCAGTTTCGGTAGCGTGACCCCACTTAAAGCCAGACTGCCTCGACCCAGATTGTTCTCAGAAAGGAATTCAGAGACTTGGTTAAAGACAGTGCGGCCAAGTATTTTTGATAGAAAGGGTAGGAGTGAAACCGGTCTGTAGTTTTCACCCTGGGTTGGGTTGAGTGTAGGTTTTTGAGCAGCGGGGTGACCCGAGCTTGCTTAAATGCAGTGGGGACCACACCCATTGTAAGCGAGGAACTGATGAAGTGTGTGACTGTGGGGTTAAATGCGGGGGAAATGGTCTGTAGGAGGTTGGATGCTATCAGGTCCAGCGGACAGGTAGTGGGACGAGAGGATATATGGGAAAAGGAGGCGCCACATAACACCAATGCCCAGTGGCTGGTGGACCAATGAGCAGATCAGAGCAATATCCCAGAACAAGAACCAGTTATCATCACACTGGCTGACATCCAACAACAAATCTAAAGCATGAGGAGCTGGACAGCACCAGGCCCTGACATGATTCAAGTCTACTTGCAGAAGAAGATGAGAGCACTCTGTGAACATCTGGCGACACAGATGAATCAGCTGCTAACATCGGGGTCTCATCCTGACTGGGTGACACAGTGGAGAACAATACTGAATATTAAGGATCCCCAAAAGAGTACAACACCTTCAAACTACCAGCCGATAACCTACCTCTCCACAACATGGAAGATCCTGTCATGCATCATACCAGATAAGCTGAAAGCGCACACGAGTCAATACATGAGCAAAATTCAGAAAAGAATTGGGAACAACACCAGAGGGTCAAAGTATCAGCTACTGGTTGATAAAGCAGTCATCCAAGACTGTAAATCGAGGCAGAACAACCTGAGCACAGCGTGGATTGACTATAAGAAAGCTTACGATTCAATGCCCAATATATGGTTACTGGAGTGCATGGCACTATACAAAGCCAACAGGACACTAATAGTCGTCATCAAGAACTCAATGCGGCAAAGGAAAACAACACTAGAGGTCAACTCAAAAACAATCACACAGGTAACCATCAAATGTGGCAAATAAGACACAAGCCATCAACACATATGTCCTACCAGTCATCAGATACCCAGCAGGAATAATAAGCTGGCCAAAGTAGGAGGTAAAGGTCACAGATATCAGGGCACAGACACTCCTCACAATGTACAGAGGGTTCCACCCAAAGTCCAGCAGCCCAAATCTCTACAATAAGCAAAAAGATGGGAGACGAGGGTTAGTGTGTGTCAGAGCCACTATCCAGGATGAAACAAGGAATATCCATGAGTACATCAGAAAGAGGGCCCCCCTGCGTCCGGGGAGCGTAGCGGTCTATTCCGCTGCCTACTAACACGGGGATCCCGGTTCGAATCTCCGTGTTGCCTCTGGCTTGGTCGGATGTCCCTACACACACAATTGGTCGTGTCAGCAGGTGGGAAGCCGGATGTGGGTATGTGTTCTGGTTCACTGCACTAGCACCTCTTCTGCTTGGTCGGGGCACCTGTGCAGGGGGGAGGGGGAACTGGGGGGAATAGCGTGATTCAATTCAATTAAATTCAATTCAATTTATTGTCATTAAAAACAATGTGCAGGCACATGTTAAAAATGAAATGAGGGCTGCGGCTTCACCAAACAGTGCAAGACAGACATACACAAACACAGCAAACACAGTATAAGATATACACACATGAAGACCAAAAGCGAAAAAAAGAGCACGAGTACAAAAATATTTAAAAATATCCACAGACATTCAGTGGGTAGCCAAGTTCAGGTGGGCAACAGCTTGGGGAAAGAAGCTTTTTTTGAGGCCGGTAGTGTGGGCTCTGAGGCTCCTGTAGCGCCTTCCAAAGCGCAGGGGGGAGAACGGTCCATGGTTGGGGTAGGTGGGATCTCTGCTGATGCTGAGACCTCTTCGAAAGCAGCGTTTGTGATAAATGTCCAAACGCGATGCTCTCACGCGCTATGTCCCCCTGGCAAAACCCCTCACTGTCAAGTGAAAAGAAGCAGCTGGTGACTCCACATGTATCGGAAGGGGCATGTGGTAGTCTGCAGCCCTCCCCGGATCAGCAGAGGGGGTGGAGCCGCGAATGGGATGGTTCAGAAGAGTGGGATAATTGGCCGGATACAACTGGGGACAAAAAAAGAAAAAGAAAAAGGAGGCCCCCCCCCCCCCCTCCAGGACGAACTACTGAATGAGTACTTCAGGCAGCAGAACACAGAGAGTGGGGTGAAAGAAAAAGAGGAGGTATCATGGAAGATCAAGACCCTTCATGGCACGTACCATTGACAGATAGAAGATGTAGCTGATATCGAGAAATCCTACCAGTAGCTAGAAAAGGCTGGACAGAAGGACAGCACACAGGCTCTGATCATAGCAGCACAAGAAGAGGCACTCGGGATCAGATCAGTTGAGGCAGGGGTCTACCTTACCAGACAAGACCCAAGATTCAGGCTGTGCAAAGATTCCCGAGACAGTCCAGAACTTATTAGCTGGGTGTAAAATGCTAGTTGGTAAAGTGTACAATGAAAGGCATAACCAAGTGGCGGGAATAGTGTACCGAAATATGTGTACTAAATACAGACTGGAAGTCCCCCAGTCCAAATGGAGGACATCGTCAAAGGTGGTTGAGAATGGCAGCTCTAAGATCCTGTGGGACTTCCAGAGTGACAAGCAGATGCTGGCTAACCAACCAGAAATTGTGGTGGTCGACAAAGAACAGAAGACAGCAGTAATGATCAATGTAGCAATCCGGAGCGATGGCAACATCAGGAAGAAAGAGCATGAGAAGCTAGAAAAATACCAAGGACTGAGGGAAGAACTAGATCGGATATGGAAGGTGAAATACAAAGTAGTCCAAGTGGTAATAGGAGCACTAGGGGCTGTGACCCCCAAACTGGGAGAGTGGCTCCAGCAGATTCCAGAAACAACATCTGAGGTCTCTGTCCAGAAGAATGCAGTCCAAGGAACAGCTAAGATACTGTGCACAACCCTCCAACTCCCAGACCTCTGGTAGAGGACCCGAGCTTTATTTTGATTTTGATATACTTTAATGATCCCCGTAGGGAAATTATGCTCTACATTCAACCCATTGTAGTTGTGTAGCTAGAAGCACTGGGCAGCCACTGTGCAGCGCCCAGGGACCAACTCCAGTTCATCATGCCATGCCTCGGTCAAGGGCACAGCCAGGAATATTAACCCTAACATGCATGTCTTTTTGAGGAAGACACACAACACTGAAAAGGGTGAGAAGGGAGTTTTATGTATATAAATAAAACCAAGCCACTGAGTATGAACAAGCCAACTCATTCTTAGTGCAGGTCCAACGCCTGGTTACATGGGGAAGGTTGCTTCAGGGAGGGCATCCGGCATAAAACCTTTGCCAAATCAAATATGTGGCTCATAAATCAGATTTCCATAAAGGATCAGTTGAGGTCTGGGTTACCAAAGACCACCACCGGTACTGTTGGCCAACAGGGTGTTGGTGGAAACTTTGTTACTGTTGGGCAAAGGAGAAGGAGAGGGGGAAGGAATGTCCAGAGGAAGTGGAAGAGGAGGAAGGGTAAGATCGTGTAGGTGACCGTCAGAACTTTGAATGTTGGCATTATGACTGCTAAAGGAAGAGAGCTGGCTGATATGATGGAGAGAAGGAAGGCAGATATACTGCCTGTGCAAGAGACCAGGTGGAATAGGAGTAAGGCGAGGCATATCGGGAGGTGGGTTCACATTCTTCTACCATGGTGCGGATGGGAGGAGAAATGGGGTAGGGGAAATTCTGAAAGAAGAGTATGTAAAGCGTGTAACGGAGGTGAAGAGAGTGTCAGACAGAGTGATGAGTACAAAGCTGGAAATCAAAAGTGTGTTGATGAATGTTATCAGCATATTTGCCCCACAAGTTGGGTGTGATATGGAACAGAAAGCATAATTCTGGAGTGAGTTGGATGAAGTGGTAGAGGGTGTACCCGAGGAGGAGAGAGCAGACTTCAATGGGCATGTTGGTGAAGGGTAAAGAGGTGATGGGCAGATATGGTGTCAAGTAAAGTAACGTGGAAGGACATGGTGGTGATTTTTGCAAAAATTATGGAAATTGCTGTGGTGAATACATATTTCAAGAAGAGGGAGAAACACAGGGTCTCATATAAGAGTGGAGGAAGGTACACACAGGTGGACTATATCTTATGTAAGAGGTGCCATCTGAAAGGGACTGGAGGCTGCAAGGTGGTGAGAGGGGACAACAAAGCTAGTCAGCATCTGATCGTGGTCTGTAGGATGACTCTGGAGACCAAGAAGAGGAAGAGGATGAAGGCAGCGCCAAGGATCAAATGGTGGAAGTTGAAGAAGGAAGACTGTTGTGTGGAGTTCAGGGAGCAGTTCAGGGTGCAGGCACTGGGTGGTAGTGAAGAGTTGATGGACGGCTGGGCAACCACTGCAGAGATAGTGAGGAAGACAGCTACAAGGGTACTTGAGGTGTCATCTGGACAGAGAAAGGAAGACAAGGAGATTTGTTGGTGGAATGAGGAAGTACAGCAAAGTATACGGAGGAAGAGGTTGGCAAAGAAGTGGAACAGTCAGAGAGATGAAGAAAGTAGACAGGAGTACAAGGAGATGTGACGTGCAACAAAGAGAGAATTGGCAAAGGCAAAGGAAAAGGCATATGGTGAGTTGTATGAGAGGTTAGACACTAAGGAAGGAGAAAAGGGCTTGTACCGATTGGCTAGACAGAGAGACCGAGCTGGGAAAGATGTGCAGCAGGTTAGGTTGATAAAGGCTAGAGATGGAAATGTGCTGACAAGCAAGGAGTGTATTGAGAGGGTGGAAGGAGTAATTTGAGGCGCTGATGAATGAAGAAAATGAGAGAGAGAGAGAAGGTTGGATGATGTTGGGAAAGTGAACTAGGAAGTGGGGTGGATTAGCAAGGAGGAACTGAGGGCAGCTATGAAGTGAATGAGAGTGGAAAGGCGGCTTGTTGCAGCTAGGAGCAATGGCAGTGGGGTTTTTAACTAGATTGTTTAACACAATCTTGGAAAGTGAGAGGATGCCTGAGGAGTGGAGAAGAAGCATACTGGTACCAATTTTCAAGAATAAGGGCGATGTGCAGAACTGGTCCCATCCTACAAACCCCTAATAAAACGGTTCAAGCCAGCAGTAAAGACAATCACTGTCTGGCCAGAAGGAGCAGTCTCTGAACTCCAGAACTGTTTTGAAAACACAGACTGGAGTATTTTTGCACATTCAGCTACCCATGGCTCCCATACAGACATTAATGAACATACATCTGCCATACTAGCCTACATTAACTTTTGCACTGAGAGTGTCACAACAAAAAAAATCAATCTGCGCCTTTCCAAACCAGAAACCCTGGATGACCAGTGAGGCCCGGCAGCTGCTGAAAGTGCGGGATGCAGCGTTCAAGTCAGGTAACTGTGAGGCCTACAGCGCAGCCAGATCCAACCTCAAAAAGGGCATCAGAACAGCCAAAAAAACATATTCCCTACGAATAGAGGACCACTTTCACAATAACTCTGATCCCCGGCGAATGTGGCAAGGCATTCTGTCTATCACAGACTACAAAAGCTCCAATAGTGGTTCCACTGTCCATGATGCCTCCCTGCCAGACAAGCTAAATCATTTCTATGCCCGCTTCGACAAGGACAATACTGACCCAGCCAAAAAAATCCCCAGCCACCCAGAAAACCAGGTGCTCACTCTATCAATCGAAGAGGTCAGAGAATCACTGCGCAGAGTGAACACACGGAAGGCTGCCGGACCAGACGGCATACCGGGTCGGGTCCTCCGGGAATGTGCCGACCAGCTGGCTGAGAACTTCACAACTATATTTAACCTCTCACTGTCCCAATCCATAGTCCCGGCATGCTTTAAGACCACCTCTATCATTCCTGTCCCCAAGAAACCAACATCCACATGTCTGAATGACTACCGACCCATAGCACTCACCCCCATTGCCATGAAATGCTTTGAGAGACTGGTTCTGGCTCACATCAAAAACATTATCCCCCTCACATTCGACCCACATCAGTTCGCCTACCATCCCAAAAGGTCTACTGGGGATGCCATTGCCACTGCCCTGCACTTTGCTCTGACCCACCTTGAACTTAACAACACATACATCCGGATGCTCTTTATAGATTATAGCTCTGCCTTCAGCACTATCATCCCCGCCAAACTAACCACCAAACTCCTCTCTCTTGGCCTCAACCCCTCCCCTTGTAACTGGACCCTGGACCTCCTGACCAACAGACCTCAGTCTGTTAGGTTAGGTGACGACACCTCTTCCACCCTGACCCTCAGCACAGGCAACCCTCAAGGCTGTGTTCTGAGCCACCTCCTTTTCTCCCTTTTTACCCACGACTGCCTGCTAACTCACCCTTCAAATGTTATAGTTAAGTTTGCAGATGACACAACAGTCATTGGCCGTATCATCAACAATGACGAGATGGCCTACAGGGACGAGATTCAGAACCTCACATCATGGTGTAATACAAACAATCTTGTCCACAATGCGCAGAAGACGAAGGAGCCGACTGTGGACTTCAGGAGATCTAGAAGCTGCAGCCACTCCCCCATACACATCAATGGGGTGGAAGCTTTAAATTCCTTGGAGTCCACATCAGTGAGGAACTTTCCTGGACATTAAACACCCAGGCTCATGTGAAAAAGGCCCAGCAACGCCTGCATTTCCTGAGGAGGCTGAGGAGCGCCCGTCTATCCGCCAAAATTCTCACCGACTTCTACCACTGCACCATAGAGAGAATCCTGACCAGCTGCATCTCAGTGTGGTATGGCAACTGCACCTCAGTAGACCAGAAAGCTCTGCAGTGGTTCGTCAAGGCGGCCCAGCATATCAACAGTACCCAGCTCCCAGCCATAAAATACATTTATCACAAACGCTGCCTTCGAAGGGGTCTCAGCATCAGCAGAGATCCCACCCACCCCAACCATGGACTGTTCTCCCCCTGCACTCTGGGAGGCGCTACAGGAGCCTCAGAACCCACACTACAAGCCTCAAAAACAGCTTCTTTCTACAAGCTGTTGCCCACCTGAACCTGGGCACCCGCTGAATCTCTGTAGATATTTTTAAATATTTTGCACTCTTGCTCTTTTTTAACTTATTTTTAGCTTTTGGTCTGCATGTGTGTATATCTTATACTGTGTTTGCTGTGTTTGTCTGTGTCTTTCTTGCACTGTTTGGTGGAGCCACAGCTCTCGTTTCATTTTTAACATGTGCCTGCACATTGTTTTTAATGACAATAAATTGAATTGAATTGAATTGAATTTATATATATATATATATATATATATATATGTGTGTGTGTGTGTGTGTGTGTGTGTGTGTCACACACAGGGCGTGTGTGACGCGTCAGTGCAATAGTACCACCAAAAAGGCCCAAACCAATCCCACAATTGTCTGTGAATGTTCTCATTCATCCAGGTTATGGTTATCCAAAGGAGTTGAATCAAGTGCAACTGGACTTGGTATATATCCGTGAAGACATTTCGCCTTCATCCAAGAGGCTTCCTCAGTTCGTGACTTTCTGACTAGACCAAGCCAGAGCCCTAGAAAGAGAGAGTTGCGTCAATGAGGGGTCAGAACGCGAGAGGGTAATGTGGTTCATGTAGCCGCCGAATAGCTCCAAACGAAGCTTGGCGGGTCATTTAAATGAACTGCTTAGCCGCGATTTCTGGTAACTACTAACCAATATTTTCAGATTTTTACATTTATATATAGATATAGATATATTCCAACGTGACACATATTCTATGCGCACTGTTTGGAACTATCCGGGGCTCCCATGATCCGCCATTGCTGTTAAATAATTGGCCCATTGACGTCTACGGAATTGACGTAACTCTTTCTTTCTAGGGCTCTGGACCAAGCTAGTCTGACTGGCTGGTGATGAGACTCAGAATTTATCCTCCAGGAGTCGTTGTCAGAGCTATTGATATGCGTGGCTCTTTGTGATGCGATGTTTACCAACGCCCATCGCTAACAGAGCCGTAGATATGCGTGGCTCTTTTGTGTACCGATGTTATGGCCGCGCCCGTCGTTATCGGAGCTATTGATATGCGTAGCTCTCCTGTGCTCCAATGTCCGATGAGGAGAGCCACGCATATCAATAGCTCCGATAACGACGGGCGTGGCCATAACATCGGTACACAAAAGAGCCACGCATATCTACGGCTCTGTTAGCGACGGGCGTTGGTAAACATCAGATCACAAAGAGCCACGCATATCAATAGCTCTGACAACGACTCCTAGAGGATAAATTCTGAGTCTCATCACCAGCCAGTCAGACTAGCTTGGTCTAGTCAGAAAGGCACGAACTGAGGAAGCCTCTTGGATGAGAGGCGAAACGTCTTCACGGATATATACCAAGTCCAGTTGCACTTGATTCAACTCCTTTGGAATCCCACAATTACCACCGCCCACCCCTGCCCACACTGCACCAAAATATGCGACTCCAGGATCGGCCTCTTCGCCCAACTGAAGACCCACAAGGACCAAGAAGGAGGATAGTCATACTCGATCCCTAGTGACCGCCGATAATGATGGTGTGTGTGTGTGTGTGTGTAATATATATATCTATATATATATATACACACATACACACACACACACCAATCAGCCAAAGTATTTAAACCGCCTGCCTATTATTGTGTAGGTCCCCCTCGTGTCGCCAAAAAAGCCCTGACCCATTGAGACATGGACTCCAACACAAGACCTCTGAAGGCATCCTCTGGTATCTGGCACCAAAACATTAGCAGCAGATCCTTTAAGTCCTTTAAGTTTCAAGATGGGGCCCCCATGAATCGGACTGCTTTATTCAGCACATCCCACAGATGCTTGATTGGATTGAGATCTGGAGGCTAAGCCAACATCTTGAACTGTTCGTCATGTTCCTCAAACCGTTCCGGAATTCTTTTTTTTTTGCAGTTTGGCAGGATGCATTATGTTTTTGAAAGAGGCCACTGCCATCAGGGAATACCGTTGCCCCCAAGGGGTGTACTTGGTCTGCAACAATGTTTAGGTACATGATACATGTCAAAGTAACAGCCACATGAATGTCCGGACCCAAGGTTTCCCAACAGAACATTGCCCAGATCATCATACTGCCTCCACCAGCTTTCCTGCTTCCCATAGTGCATCCTGGTGCCATCTCTTCCCACGGTAAATGACGCACACGCACCCGGCCGTCCACATTATGTAAAAAAAAAATGTGGATTAGCAGACCAGGACACCTTCCTCCATTGCTCCATGGTCCAGTTCTTATGGTCATGTGCCGACTGTAGATGCTCGTGACGGTGGACAGGGGTCAGCATGGGAACTCTGGTTATGTAGCCCCATACGCAGCAAGATGCAATGCACTGTATATTCTGACACCTGTCTATCATAGCGACCATGAACTTTTCAAGCAATTTGACCTACAGTAGATCTTCTGTGGAATCAGACCTGATGGGCTAGCCTTCACTCCCCACACACATCAATGAACCTTGGGTGTTTCTGCCGGTTCAGCGGTCATCCTTCCTTGGAAAAATTTTGGTAGGTACTGACCGCTGCATACTGGCAACACCCGACAACACCTGTCATTTTGAAGATGCTCCGACTCAGTTGTCTAGCATCAATATTTGGCCCTTGTCAAAGTTGCTCAGATCATTACACTTGCCCATTTTTCCTGCTTCTAACACATCAACTTCAAGAACCGACTGTAGCTCTTGGGCTCATTAGTAAATGCGAGCTTCTCCACTACAGCATGGTGGTGATCCAGGAGAAGATATCATATTATAGATATTATATATTATCAATATAATGGATCAACAATAAATGTATCATCATAATGGATAAACATTTTATACTGGGCTAGCTTGAATATTAAAGAAACAGTTAATCCTTTATCAAGTGGTGGTGATATCACCTGACACTGTCGCCGGAAAACAATGAAGGGGTGAGCAAGAACGTTCTCTGTGAAGAGGCTGCAGAAAGAGAATGTGAGACAAAGAGAAAGACATTGGTACATTATCTTACAATGTTACAGTTTCATTTAGCAGACACTTTTATCCAAAGCAACGTACATACATCTGAGAGTTAATACAACACAAGCAAGTATCTAGTCAGGAGACAACAAGAATGTAGTGAGGAGACAACAAGAATCTAGTGAGGAGACACCAAGGATCTAGTGAGGAGACAACACGAATCTAGTCAGGAGACAACAAGGATCTAGTGAGGAGACAACAAGAATCTAGTCAGGAGACAAGGATCTAGTCAGGAGACAACAAGGATCTAGTCAGGAGACAACAAGGCTCTAGTGAGGAGACAAGGATCTAGTCAGGAGACAACAAGGATCTAGTCAGGAGACAACAACGTCCGTCAGGACATAAGTGTCAAAAGGCAGTGCACAAAGGCAATGCATAGAAGCGTTAATATATATATATCTTAGATGTAGGAAAAAAACTTTTAATACATAGCAGTACAAGCTTGTTTCGTGCGTCGCGCACTCATCAGCTGCTAATGTGATTCAACAAAGAAAACAGACAGTATATGTTTTGGCCACCAGCTGTAGACACCCAAAAAATATCTCCTTTGTTATTACAAGTAAAATGTCTTTATTATTCCACCCCCCAATTAGATGATACACATGTGACATTTATTAGATGTCGTATTTTTTTATATTTTAACTGTCTGTCCTTCCAACTGTGCCCCAACACCACCCCACTATATGATTTACCTAAATGGCCTTGTTATTTTCTAAATATAGGCTATTTCAACAGTGCCCTGGTCATTTAAATGCTTTTTCAAAACAAGCCCCAGCCCCTTACCCCATTGGTTGTAATGTTTTCTACCCCACCACTGGTTGCTGTGCATCATACCTACCTACCCCATTGGTTGTAACAGTTCAAATGTTTTGTCCTCTCATTGGTTGCTGTCCACTGAAATTAGGGGCGTGACGCGGGGCAATGTAAACTGTGTGTTTTCTTTGTTGAATCACATTAGCAGCTGTGAGTGCGCGACGCACGAAACAGGCCTGTACTGCTATATATCAAAAGTTTTTTTTCCTACATCTTTCCTACAAATTTGTGTTTGGTAGATTATTTCTTTGTTGTAACAATGCTTCTTGGCAATAAATCTTATATCAGGCACCTGATTATCAGCACCTGGGGTACCAGAAGCTCAAAATAAGAGTCAATAGCAACAGCAAAATAAGCTGTTTGGCATTGGCAGAGAAGATTTGGCAAATTTTTCATGGGCGCAACCCACATACTCAGCTCTGCTGCTCACCTCACAAATGCATGTTCCTTATAAATGTGGCACCATTTAAAAGGGAAATAAACAGGCTTTCCAACAGTATAAGATTTATTGCCAAGAAGCATTGTTACAACAAAGAAATAATCTACCAAACACAAATGTCCTTACTTTTTGTGCTAAATATATATTGATATTCCGCTCCTCATTAGTTGAGCACTTTTATCAACACAATTGACTTTTTCCGAAAAAGAAAAAAAACACGCTATATACTTTTTTTTTTTCAATTGTCATTAAAAGAAACACTGAAAGTGCTCAACAAATAAGGAGCAAAATAATCCGGTGAGTCAAGTAAGTTCTTTGTGAGACAGTACAAGCCTGTTTCATTGCTTATGGCATGAAACAACAGGCTTGTACTGTCTCATGAAGAATTTACTTGACTCACTGGATTATATATATATATATATATATATATATATATATATATATATATATATATATATTAGAGGGGAGAGAGAGAGGAAAAAGATCTCAATCATCCATTGAAATTTTTAAGCTGTTGCTCTCATGGCAAAACATGTAAAGAAAATGTTTTACATCTTATTACCTGACGAGTCCGATCCCGAAGCCAGCAAATCGGTCAAGCTGCTCTGTAGAAAAAACAAACCCAAAAAAATTCATTCAAAATGTTTTTCAAGAAACTTTGTCAAAACCGCAAAAGAAAAAAAAACTGCATTTTTAATCTTAAATCAGATAATAATAATAATAACAACAACAAATTGTATTTATATAGCATTTTTCTAAAACAACGTTACAAAGTACTTTACTAAAAATTTAAAAATAAAACCAGACAAGGCAAAACTGAGAATAAGCCCAAAGGACATGAGCAAAGACGAGGTAACAACACTGAAAGAGGAAGACCCAATAAGTAGGACTAAAAATAAAAACAGTATACATAAATAAAAAAAAAATCAAACATTAGTAAACACTTTCCCAAAGAGAAAATGTTTAAGAGGAGATTTAAAAGAAGCTAGAGATGTGGTCTGTCTTAGACAGGAAGAGAGCTCCATAGTGTGGGGCTCTAACAGCAAAAGCCCACCACCCTTCGTAACAAACCAATACCTGGCATGTCTGTGAATGTTCTCATTCATTCAGGTCATAGTTATCCAAAGGAATTGAAGCAAGTGCAACTGGACTTGGTTATATATCCGTGAAGACGTTTCGCCTCTCATCCAAGAGACTTCATCAGTTCATGCCTTTCTGACTAGACCAAGCTAGTCTGACTGGCTGGTGATGAAACTCAGATATGACCTGGATGAATGAGAACATTCACAGACATGTTGCGGAACAATTTGGGTCTGACACCCTTAAAATGGTGAGGGAATATGAAAGGATGGCTGGGAAGATTGCAGACTACAGAAACCACTTGCGATGTAATCTGAGATGCAGACAACACAGACTCATACCCACTAGCCTGCGCCTGTGTATCACAATGAAAGGACATAGAGCAGACAGAATCATAGAGAAGGCACAGAATCAACTCCTGAATGAAAGTGAGACAGGTACATTTCACTATTGAAGGGCTGAAGGAGAAATCTGACCAACTACTCCAGCAACTAACATCCCACTTGCCTGGTGCAGTCTTGGAGAGGGTCACTGATTTCACTAAGAAAGCCCAACTATCTCAACACCACAAAACCAAAGAAAGGCAGACAAGGAAGTTTCAAAACTTACAGCGACGGACCAGCAACACTAGCCAAGCAGATATACTTACCTGGAGACAAAAGACAACATCCCACACAAAACAAAACGCAGAACAGATGGATCAAAAATCTGTCGGACAAGGTACTTACCCAATCAGAGAAGGAGGTCTTAGCCAAAGGACTGAACTTCGCCATGACACCCAAACAACTACCTATAGTTGACCTCATCACATGCACAGAATCAGCTATAAGGAAAAACAATCTAACCCGGAAACTAAAGCGGAACAGCTTAGGTTAAAGGTGTCAGCAGCTCTGTCCAATGCGAAACCCCCTCCTTCCAACCTAACCATGGAGGAAAGGAAAGCCGTGACAGCCCTGAGCAAGGATGAAAACATCACTATCCTTCCAGCAGATAAGGGGAGATGCACGGTTATCCTCAACACAACAGACTACCACGCCAAGATCACGTCATTACTCAGCGACACCGACACCTATGAACTGCTGAGACCCGATCCTACTAGTGGTTACAAGAGGAGAATAATAGAGTACCTACAGAAACTACAGAAAGGAGGAACCATTGATCGGATACAATGCCACCGTCTCTACCCACAAGATAACATTCCAAGCATATATGGACTCCTTAAGATCCATAAAGATGGAGCCCCCCTCAGGCCCATTGTCAGCAGCATAAACTCGGTCAAGTACAACATTGCCAAACATATAACCAACATCTTGACCCCTTTAGTGGGCGAAACACCTCACCATATCCAAAACTCCATTGTCTTTGTGAACAAGGTCCAAGGCGTAAAACTAGAACCTAATGAAACTATGGTATCCTACGAAGTAACCTCGTTATTCACCTGTATCCCAACCATGGAGGCTTTCGAAACTGTGACGCAACGTTTGCTACGTGACAACACCCTCCACAATAGGACCAACCTCAGCCCAGACCAGATTTGCCAACTACTGGACCTTTGCCTGAACACTACATATTTCCAATTCAGGGGCCAGTTTTACAGACAGAAACACGGCTGTGCAATGGGCTTACCAGTATCTCCCATTGTGGCCAACTTATTTATGGAAGAGGTAGAACACAGGGCCCTGAACTCCTTCAGAGGAACACCTCCGAGCCACTGGTTCAGATATGTGGACAACACATGGGTCAAACTCCAAACACAAGAGGTGCAAGCGTTTACCAAACACATCAACTCAGTGGACAAGAACATTAAGTTCACAAGGGAAGATGTAAAGAACAACAGTTTGCCCTTCTTGGACTGTGACGTCCACATTGGGGAAGACAAGAGCCTACACACACAGACCAATATCTACTTTTCGACTCACACCACCCTCTGGAACACAAACTGGGCATCATCAGAACTGTGCAACACAGAGCTGACAATGTGCCCAGCAGCACTCAGGCCCAACAAGAAGAACACAAACACTTGAGGGAAGCTCTAAAAACCTGCGGCTACCCCAGTTGAACCTTTGTGAAAACTGCAACACGTTCCAGAAACACCAACCGGGTGAGCGATGAGGAAAAGAGGAACAGAAGGAATAACATAGTCATCCTGTATGTTTCTGGGGTCTCCGAGAAACTCAGGAGAATTTTTAACAAACACCGCATCCCGGTATACTTCAAACCCTGCAACACACTCCGACAAGACTGGTTCAACCCAAAGACCATGTACCACACACCCAGAAAAGCAATCTGGTGTATGCTGTACAATGCAATGAGGAGTGCACTGACCTATACATAGGAGAAACCAAACAACCACTACACAAACAGATGGCCCAACACAGAAGGCCAAACTCCTCAGGACAAGACTCAGCAGTCTATCTACACCCTAAAGGAGAAGACACACTCTTTCGAGGACAACAACGTACACATTTTGGACAGGGAAGATAGTTGGTTTGAAAGGGGTGAAGGAAGCCATCTATGCGAAACTGGAAAAACCACCCCTCAACAGAGGAGGAGGTCTGCTACACCACCTATCTCCCACTTACAATGCCGTCCTTTCATCTCTACCCAGGAGACTCAAAAGCTTAGCCTCCAAGAACAACAGTCGGTCACTAACGGCTCCAATGACTCATGACCACTGAATGGAGCACTAACGAAGTCGAAACTAACACCTCCAACGACTGTCGTTGCTAAACAATGGAACACAAATGAACCATTGACATCAATAGCTCTGATAATGACTGTCGTTGCTAAACATCGGAACACAAAAGAGCCATTGACATCAATAGCTCTGACAACAACTCCACAGAGGCTAAATATCTGAGTTTCATCACCAGCCAGTCAGACTAGCTTGGTCTAGTCAGAAAGGCACGAACTGATGACGCCTCTTGGATGAGAGGCGAAGCGTCTTCACGGATATATACCCAAGTCCAGTTGCACTTGATTCAATTCCTTTGGACAATACCTGGCAATAATCATCAGGGCTCCACCTGAACATCTTAATGATGGAGAGGGCACATATCAGGTCAATAAAACAAACATGTATGAAGGAGCAAAACCATTTCAATCTTTAAAAGTGAGCAATAAAATCTTAAAATCAATTCAAAATATAATGGAACCAGTGTAGGGAGGCAAGCACAGGAGTGATGTGGTCATGCCTCCTGGTTCCGGTAATGAGCGGCAGCGGCGTGTGGTACCAACTACAGACGGTGGAGGGAGCCCTTGCTGATACCAGAATAAAGTGTATTACAATAGTAAAGCAGATAAGACAAAAGCATGTACAACTTTTTGCAGATCGGCAATTGATAAAAATGACCTAATTTTGGAGATTAGCTTGAGCTGGAGAAAGCATGACTGAACAACATGTGTGATGCGATTCAAAACCCAGGTTAGCATTGCATATTAACCCAAGATTTAGGGCTAAACGATTTGGGAAAATAATAATAATAATAATAATCATAATAATGATAATAATAATCATTACATTTATATAGCGCTTTTCTAGATTTTTAGACCAATATTGCAATTGCGATTTACTTAGCGCTTTTTTTCCCCAAAAGTTCATTATCTTCTGTGTTATCTACTACTACTACTACTACTACTACTACTACTATTACTACTACTACTACTTTCGGCTGCTCCCGTTAGGGGGCGCCACAGCGGTCATCCGTTTCCATCTCTTCCTGTCCTCTGCATCTTCCTCTGTCACACCAGCCACCTATTATATAACACCTTACTTGTAATTTTATAAATAAATTTATAAATATATTTATCTTTATTTATTCAATTAATTTATTCATAAATTTATGAATTTGTTTTTTATATTTTTATAACGTTTTTAACTTTATAACTTCAGTGGATATCCACTAAACACATTGTATAGTATGAGCAACACATCAGTCAACATATAAACTGCTTCATCCTATAGGCCAGGCCTGCGTGTCATGATGACATGAGATGAATTGATATGATAACATATCTTCATTTAACTATTTCACTGTAGAAAGAAAAACCTTCAATCACAGTAGAATATTGACCAATTGGGTTTTCCGGTTCCGCCGCCGAGAGAATGACAGCCTAATTTTTGAGCTCCCTGACGGTTTTGAGAAAGAACCCCACAAACTTTAGTTTTGTTAACGCTAGTGAAGTTTTTGTTGAACAATGGGGAAAGGGGTTACCATTAGAAGTAGGACAATGATGAACGTGATAGAAAATCACCCCAGAGTGAGGCGAGGCAGCCGAAGTAGCTCCCCGAGCTCATATCCACGTTGCCAAGATGGCCCTGAAGTTAGCCTGCAATGTAGTCTCAATGACCTCTGGGAGTTCAGAAGAAACAACAAGGCACAACCCTCCGACATTAAACAAGAACTAAAAAGAAATGACACTGGCACCAAAGCCCAACGGCCCGCAGGCAAAGCCCCAATCTATAATGGTCAAGTTCAGGAGTTACTGGACGAAACAGAAGGTACCCCGGAGAGCCTGGCAAAAAAAGAAGTGTTTTGCAACAATGCCCGCTTCTACGTTGACCATGGCTTCCTCCCTGAAGTGCTTAAGAAACGCAGTGAATATGCCAAAACCAAGAAAGTGTTGAAAGAAAAACAAATAAAGTTTCAGACACCGTACCTTGCAAGGATGCGGGTCTTCTACAACAACGGCACCCGGCTACAAAAGGATGCTACGGAGGCAATGAGGGACATGGCTTCACAAGGATTCCCAGTGACTATGGAGAAGTCCTCCGCTGCTCCGGATCAAGAAGATACCAGGCTCCTGTCTACCTGGCAGGTGGCGGGGAGACAGCGTGACTGGGGTGGCGATCAGGAACTTGACTCAGTGGATGGCGGCACACAGCCCAAGAAAAACCTGCGCTCTTAATATAAAGAAAAAAACCCAGGAATTCAGAAGGCGGTCCACCACAACAGTAGACTGATGGTCTACAGTTGTGGCCCAAATGCAGACAAGTTTGATCTGATTCCTGAGTGCTGTGCCTCATCTTGGTTATTTACGTAGCTACTAGGAGTGCACGATATAAGGAAAACATGCAATATGCAATAACATTGTTGAATATTGTAATGACAACATGACGCGCAATAAATAAACAAATATTTAAGTATAAAGTTTTGATGTCTTTCGGCTTTAGGTCTGCTGCATGAACAGCCCATGCACACTGGATAAAAAAAAAACAAAAAAACTAAATGCATTATTTCCATTCCAGCAACATGGTTTTATTGGGGGGGGGGGAAATGCACCTGGCTACAGCTGCTATATTGACAATGAACAAATATCACCAACTTCGTTGCATGGCAACAGTTTGTTCACCACCTTAACGCAACATCTAGGTTTATTTAAAGCAGCTACTAGGAGTTTATATTATAAATTATTATGTAACGTCTCGACGGACTGGCGGCCTGTACAGGGTGTCTCCCCGCCTGCCGCCCAATGACTGCTGGGATAGGCTCAGGCATCCCCGTGGCCCTGAGAACAGGATAAGCGGCTTGGATAATAGATGGATGGATGGATGCATGGATGGATGGATGGATAGATGGACATTATATTTTGTTGTTACTGAGGTGGAATCAGCCAAGTGACACTACCACCTTTTTTCCAGAAGGGGGCACTGAAGTCAACACAACGCGTAGTACTTAACTTGATTCAGTTCAGACTTCACCGTCTTCCAACATGTGTCGTACATTTTTGGAATGGCGACTTGGGAAAAATGATTCCTTGATGGAATCTGGTATCTTCGGTTCAATTTGTTTATCAGACTCACAAAGCAAAGCCCTCTCTGCTCACTGTATTCATAGGCATCGTGTCCTTAGCCAAATAACATAAACGTGCGATTGGCGCTTGGATGTTTTTTCATAAGGAGTTACACTTGCAAAACTCTGATGAATTAACGTCTTGTTGGACTGTTTTGCTGCTACTTGACTCGACGTTAAGATTTTTTTGATTTGGCTAACGTTAGATTTTTTTTAACTCTTCGTATAGTTCTTTGTGGTTGTGTAGTAGGTGGCTATGGAGATTAGTTGTGTTTCCTCTGGTAGTTGCCACAAGTGTTCGGCATGACTTGCACAGTACCTGCGTTTGTAACACTTCGTCTCTCGTATCCAAAGTATTGCCAAATAAAAGATGTGCTGTTCTTTTTAGCCACGAGTTCTTCTTCATCGCCCACATTTTCCTCAGCGCTCATCTCTCTTCAATTCAATTCACTTTAGTGTCATTAAAAACAATGTTAAAAATGAAATGAGGGCTGTGGCTTCACCAAACAGTGCAAGAAAGACACAGACAAACACAGCAAACACAGTAGAAGATATACACACATGAAGACCAAAAGCTAAAAATAAGTTAAAAAAGAGCTGGAGTACAAAATATTTAAAAATATCTACAGACATTCAGTGGGTGCCCAGGTTCAGGTGGGCAACAGCTTGTGGAAAGAAGCTGTTTTTGAGCCCGGTAGCGCGGGCTCTGAGGCTCCTGTAGCTCCTCCCAGAGCACAGGGGGGAGAACAGTCCATTGTTGGGGTGAGTGGGATCTCTGCTGATGCTGAGACCCCTTCGAAGGCAGCGTTTGTGATAAATGTCTCAAACGCGATGCCCAAATTCGACACCGCCCTTCCCAACCAGAAAGCATCAAGATGCCTCCAAAGCCACGCCGCGAAAACACATGCACGCGCCAGACACACTAGTTGATTGAAGCGAAATCATTTCACCTGAGACAAGCATTATTCTGAGCAGAGCCGAATTAGCTGTACCGAATGATGTCACACACATAAGAGAAAACTAACTTTATTATTATAACGAACATAAACATCGAACATGTCTATTGTTAGCACTCATGACTGGCACGCTAGGTAGCTAGCAGACAGCTGTGTTAGCAACCGGCCTTTGTGTACGCGCAACTGTTATGCGCATAACAAACGCGCGTGTCACTGAGGGTTTGATAGACAGCTCGCTCATCCCAATCATTTGACTTGGTCGTTCGTCTGATTGGATGTCGTTGTTTTAGCTCCTGCCCCTTACAGGAACGACGGATTTTTTTCATTTCGGTGTCAAACATCTTATTTTTTTTGAGTACTATCAATTATTGTCGAGTTATAATAAGAAATTAAAAATTTTGCAAAAAATCGGCGGCCGCCTATAGCGCCTTAAGGAAGGAGAAAAGGACTTGTACTGATTGGCTAGACAGAGGGACTGAGCTGGGAAGGATGTGCAGCAGGTTAAGTTGATGAAGACTAGTGATGAAAATGTGCTGACAAGTGAGGCAAGTGTGTTGAGAAAGTCGAAGGAGTACTTTGAGGGGCTGATGAATGAAGAAAATGAGAGAGAGAGAAGGTTGGATGATGTGGGGGTAGTGAATCAGGAACTGCAGTGAATTAGCAAGGAGGAAGGGGGGTTAGCTATGAAGAGGATGAAGAGTGGAAAGGTGGTTGGTCCTGATCACATACCTGTGGAGGCATGGAGATGTTTAGGAGAGATGGCAGTAGAGTTTTTAACTAGATTGTTAACACAATCTTGGAAAGTGAGAGGATGCCTGAGGAGTGGAGAAGAAGCATACTAGTACCGACTTTCAAGAATAAGGGTGATGTGCAGAGCTGTAGTAACTACAGAGTTATAAAGTTGATCAGCCACAGCATTAAGACATGGGATAGAGTAATAGAAGCTGGGTTAAGAGGAGAGGTGATGATCAGTGAGCAGCTGTATGGTTTCATGCCACGAAAGAACACCACAGATGTGATGTTTGTTTTGAAAATGTTGATGGAGAAGTATAGAGAAGGCCAGAAGGCGTTACATTGTGCCTTTGTAGATTTAGAGAAAGCATATGACAGGGTGCTGAGAGAGGAGGGGTGGTATTGTATGAAGAAGTCGGGAGTGGCAGAAAAGTATGTAGAAATGGTGCAGAATATGTACTAGGGAAGTGTGACAGTGATGAGGTGTGCAGTAGGAATGACAGATGCGTTCAAGGTGGAGGTGGGATTACATCAAGGATCGGCTCTTAGCCCTTTCCTGTTTGCAATGGTGATGAACAGGTTGACAGACAAGATCAGGCATGAGTCTCCGTGGACTATGATGTTCGCAGATGACATTGTGATCTGTAGTGAGAGTAGGGTGCAGGTTGAGGAGAGTCTGGAGGGGTGGAGGTATGCACTGGAGAGGAGGAATGAAAGTCAGTAGGAGCAACGCGGAATACATATGCGCGAATGAGAGGGAGGCCAGTGGAATGTGAGGATGCAAGAAGTAGAGGTGATGAAGCTGGATAAGTTTAAATACTTGGGGGTCAACTGTACAAAGTAACGGGAAGTGCAGAAGAGAGGCAAAGAAGAGAGTGCAGGCAGGTTGGAGTGGGTGGAGAAGATTGTTAGGAATGATTTGTGACAGAAGGGTACCAGCAAGAGTTAAAGGGAAGGTTTACAAGATAGTTGTGAGACCAGCTACGTTATATGGTTTGGAGACAGTGGCACCGATGAAAAGACAAGAGGTGGGGCTGGAGGTGGCAGAGTTGAAGATAGTAAGATTTTCAGTGAGAAGTGATGAAGAAGGACATGATTACGGACAAGTATATTAGAGGAACAGCTCAGGCTGGACAGTTTGGAGACAAAGCAAGTGATGTAAGATTGAGATGGTTTGGACATGTGTGGAGGAGAGATGCTGGGTATATTGGGAGAAGGATGCTGAATATGGAGCTGACAGGGGAGAGGAAAAGAGGAAGGCCAAAGAGGAGGTTTATGGATGTGGTGACGGAGGTCATGCAGGTGGCTGGCATGACAGAGGGAGTGCAGAGGACAGAAGAGTTGGAAACGGATGATCCGCTGTGGCGACCCCTAATGGGAGTAGCTGAAAGTAGTAGTAGTAGTAGACAGAGTGGTAACAGCAAAGGACTGCGGGTAATCCTCAAAGCAATGAAGGGTAATGTTTCTGTGAATTCCCATGGACAAAATAATTCTAACTAGCTTGAAAAGCACTTAAAAAATGAGCTGGCTTTGTTTACTTGGACATCGTTTGTCTTTGATTAAATCTGCAGTGTGTTTACTAAGTTAATCATTTGTTTTTATATTTTATCACCAGTAAAAATCTCTCCAGTAAAGCTAGTTAACATTAACCTGATGCCATCTTTCCAGATGAAGCACACTGTTTGTCCACAAGAGATGACCATTATCTGACCAATGATGACCATCTTTTGTCATAAATGCAGATGTTGAGTAACCCTGCTGTTACCACAAGCCTGACCAGCTCCGGGATATTCATTTGAGCAAGAGACATGTCACAGAGGTTACACATGTTGGTTTGTGTCATTCAGCCTTTCTGCTTCTTCAGGAAATGCCATTCAGCTCCATGCTCAGACAAAAACGTTTTCAGCTTTTTAGATTCCAAAGTGTTTATCTTTTGGGAATGCACTTCAGCTCTCAATTCTGTCAGTAGGAGATTATTTTTCAGCAAAGCAATTCATTTCATTTTTTTTCAGCGAATGCAGTTAAGATTTCAGCATTTTCAACTTCTTTGGGTACTGACTCCAGCTTCCAACTCTGCCTGCTACTATTATACTTCAGCTTGCATGACTTCCAGTAAAGCAACGCAATGCATTTCAGCATTCTCAGCTATTTCAGCTCAGAGTTCAGCTTTTTTCCAGCAATGCTTGGAAAATGATTTCGGCTTTCAGTTACCCCACCCAGAAACTGTACATTTCTAGTTTACAATTATCTTTTAATTTTCATATTGGGGGAACATTTTATAAAGTAATTGCATAATTAGTGAAATATTTAGCATACATGTATTTAGATAACACTTTACCCACGGACATCCGAGGTATTTATTTGTCTTTATTCCTCCTCTCAGCCCCAGCATTGTGTGCGTATGTAAACTGCGTGTATGCGTTACATCGGAACTCTCTAACCGGAAATATTCGACTTGTCATTTGAACGCAGCATAAATTAACCAGCGTAAACTAGCCAGAAATGCTAACTAGCGCTTTGCCTGCGTCATAGATTACCCAGCCTATTGGAGCCTAGCATGCTAGGTGTCTTTATGCAGGCTCAATAGGTAACAGTTCGCTAGCATGCTAGGTGTCTTTATGCAGGCTCAATATGTAACAGCTAGCTAGCATGTTAGGCTAACGGTCTTTTCATTCTGGCTCTTACCAGCAGAAGGGCCACCACTACCGGTGGCGGCGGCCGACGAGCTTGTGTCTTCCTCGGGTCCGGTCCACGCCTCGTACTGCGGCGTCCGGTCCCCGTCGTAGCCGCCGTGCCCACGAAGATGGTGGAGGTTGCGGCTGCCGGGAATGTCCGGCGGCTCGGTGATCCAGCCCTGCTGGAGCTCCACCGGGGCGCCGCCACCAAATGGCCTGCCCGTGTAGCCGCCTGCCACGGAGCACGCTGGCTCGTCCCGGCCCCGGTTAAACACCTCGAGTCCGTCAAACGTCTCTGGCCGTCGGGAAGTCATAGCGGTGGACTTCACCACAACGGAACAAACGAATGACACACAAACGCACACAAATATTGCATACACACGCACGGATACGCGCTTCTCAAACACGCGCAAGAAACAAAACACAGATTAATGGCTGATCGCCGCGGTGTGCAACGTGCACAAACAAACTAACCGGAATAAACACCAACGTCGTATTCTTATTACCGTTAGCCTCCCTGCAGGACCTCCAACATTTAACACAACCCCCCGCCGCCAACGGTCACCGGAAGCCCCACCTCTAATGCTACCGTCGGTTTCCGTGTTGGCGTGCTCGGCTTCATGGGAGACGTAGTTTTCACGACCCCCCCCGCCCCCGCCCCCCCCCCCGACGTTTTTACGTTTTACACTTTTTTTGCCATTTCCGTTGTTGTTAGCTTTTCTATCAGTACTCAAGATATCACCAATATGCTCTAGAAATTTACCACAAAATATATATGTGTTTTTGTGTTCATAACACTAATGCTTTTGTACTCAACGAAAGAGAGATAAATACTGTTTATCTTCTCTTGAGTAAAATAAAATAAAATAAAATTGCTAAATACGAATGTTCTGCGATGCATACAATTATAATTGTCCATTGTTCGGTCACAATATGTGCTGTGGTGAGCCGACGTGGGAGATCTAGAGGGAGATCTCTAGTAGAGAAGTTCTCTTATCATCAACCCTTGTGTGAGATCTAGAGAGGAGATCTCTTATCATCAACCCTTGTGTGAGATCTAGAGAGGAGATCTCTTATCATCAACCCTTGTGTGGGATCTAGAGAGGAGATCTCTTATCATCAACCCTTGTGTGAGATCTAGGGAGGAGATCTCTTATCATCAACCCTTGTGTGAGATCTAGAGAGGAGATCTCTTATCATCAACCCTTGTGTGAGATCTAGAGAGGAGATCTCTTATCATCAACCCTTGTGTGAGATCTAGGGAGGAGATCTCTTATCATCAACCCTTGTGTGAGATCTAGAGAGGAGATCTCTTATCATCAACCCTTGTGTGAGATCTAGAGAGGAGATCTCTTATCATCAACCCTTGTGTGAGATCTAGGAGGAGATCTCTTATCATCAAGCCTTGTGTGAGATCTAGAGAGGAGATCTCTTATCATCAACCCTTGTGTGAGATCTAGAGAGGAGATCTCTTATCATCAACCCTTGTGTGAGCTCTAGTAGAGAAGTTCTCTTATCATCAAACCTTGTGTGAGATCTAGAGAGGAGATCTCTTATCATCAACCCTTGTGTGAGCTCCAGAGATGAGATCTCTTATCATCAACCCTTGTGTGAGATCTAGAGAGGAGATCTCTTATCATCAACCCTTGTGTGAGATCTAGAGAGGAGATATCTTATCATCAACCCTTGTGTGAGATCTAGAGAGGAGATCTCTTATCATCAACCCTTGTGTGAGATCTAGAGAGGAGATCTCTTATCATCAACCCTTGTGTGAACTCTAGTAGAGAAGTTCTCTTATCATCAACCCTTGTGTGAGATCTAGAGAGGAGATCTCTTATCATCAACCCTTGTGTGAGCTCCAGAGAGGAGATCTCTTATCGTCAACCCTTGTGTGAGATCTAGAGAGGAGATCTCTTATCATCAACCCTTGTGTGAGCTCTAGTAGAGAAGTTCTCTTATCATCAAGCCTTGTGTGAGATCTAGAGAGGAGATCTCTTATCATCAACCCTTGTGTGAGATCTAGAGAGGAGATCTCTTATCATCAACCCTTGTGTGGGATCTAGAGAGGAGATCTCTTATCATCAACCCTTGTGTGAGATCTAGGGAGGAGATCTCTTATCATCAACCCTTGTGTGAGATCTAGAGAGGAGATCTCTTATCATCAACCCTTGTGTGAGATCTAGAGAGGAGATCTCTTATCATCAACCCTTGTGTGAGATCTAGGGAGGAGATCTCTTATCATCAACCCTTGTGTGAGATCTAGAGAGGAGATCTCTTATCATCAACCCTTGTGTGAGATCTAGAGAGGAGATCTCTTATCATCAACCCTTGTGTGAGATCTAGGGAGGAGATCTCTTATCATCAAGCCTTGTGTGAGATCTAGAGAGGAGATCTCTTATCATCAACCCTTGTGTGAGATCTAGAGAGGAGATCTCTTATCATCAACCCTTGTGTGAGCTCTAGTAGAGAAGTTCTCTTATCATCAAACCTTGTGTGAGATCTAGAGAGGAGATCTCTTATCATCAACCCTTGTGTGAGCTCCAGAGATGAGATCTCTTATCATCAACCCTTGTGTGAGATCTAGAGAGGAGATCTCTTATCATCAACCCTTGTGTGAGATCTAGAGAGGAGATATCTTATCATCAACCCTTGTGTGAGATCTAGAGAGGAGATCTCTTATCATCAACCCTTGTGTGAGATCTAGAGAGGAGATCTCTTATCATCAACCCTTGTGTGAACTCTAGTAGAGAAGTTCTCTTATCATCAACCCTTGTGTGAGATCTAGAGAGGAGATCTCTTATCATCAACCCTTGTGTGAGCTCCAGAGAGGAGATCTCTTATCGTCAACCCTTGTGTGAGATCTAGAGAGGAGATCTCTTATCATCAACCCTTGTGTGAGCTCTAGTAGAGAAGTTCTCTTATCATCAAGCCTTGTGTGAGATCTAGAGAGGAGATCTCTTATCATCAACCCTTGTGTGAGAGCTAGGGAGGAGATCTCTTATCATCAAGCCTTGTGTGAGATCTAGAGAGGAGATCTCTTATCATCAACCCCTGTGTGAGATCTAGCGAGGAGATCTCTTATCATCAACCCTTGTGTGAGATCTAGGGAGGAGATCTCTTATCATCAAGCCTTGTGTGAGATCTAGAGAGGAGATCTCTTATCATCAACCCCTGTGTGAGATCTAGAGAGGAGATCTCTTATCATCAACCCTTGTGTGAGATCTAGAGAGGAGATCTCTTATCATCAACCCTTGTGTGAGATCTAGAGAGGAGATCTCTTATCATCAACCCTTGTGTGAGATCTAGAGAGGAGATCTCTTATCATCAACCCTTGTGTGATATCTAGAGAGGAGATCTCTTATCATCAACCCTTGTGTGAGATCTAGGGAGGAGATCTCTTATCATCAAGCCTTGTGTGAGATCTAGAGAGGAGATCTCTTATCATCAACCCTTGTGTGAGATCTAGGTAGGATATCTCTTATCATCAACCCTTGTGTGAGACCTAGAGAGGAGATCTCTTATCGTCAACCCTTGTGTGAGCTCCAGTAGAGAAGTTCTCTTATCATCAAACCTTGTGTGAGATCTAGAGAGGAGATCTCTTATCATCAACCCTTGTGTGAGCTCCAGAGAGGAGATCTCTTATCATCAACCCTTGTGTGAGATCTAGAGAGTAGATCTCTTATCATCAACCCTTGTGTGAGATCTAGGGAGGAGATCTCTTATCATCAACCCTTGTGTGAGCTCTGGAGAGATCTCTGTTGTGTTCTATGCATACGCCAGTAGTTGGCACCAATTTCATGAATGCCCTGTTGCGTGTGACATAAGTCAGAAGAGATGAAGACAATAAGAGAAGAAACATTGATCATTACGACTGTTCTCCGTGCTTTGCTTACTTACTTATACATGCACTGCTTACACAACACACATCCACATACAACAAATTGGCGACGAGTTCTGTACCCACTATACTGAAGATGGCTGCAGTTCAGTAGCGGGTCTGGCGGGGGGGGGGGCAGCCCAAGGCCCTATAATGTTTAGGGGCACACTGATGCTGTCATTAATTAATAAATTATATTATTTTAAAAAAATATATTCTCAATTATTTTTATTTTAAATTCACATTTAATTTATTTACAAAAACGGAATTAAATTATGTAGGCCTATATTTCATATTATTCTTATGTTTTGAATTCACATTGTCTTTTATCTCCAGGATAACTGAATTATACAACGATCAAGGTGTATCTTGGTTTACCTCTTTTCTTTGCTAGACCGTAGCAACGTTACAAAACCACTGCGTTAAGCAGGCAGGAAACACATGAGTGACCCTCGTGCTCTGTCTTCTTCCATTTATACAACATACACAACCAATAGACATCGAGGGTCAGAGGTCAAACATAAAATACTGTAACGTTCATGGATAAGTACACACGCTGGCCGCTGGCTGGCGGGTCTGACCCTTTAGTCGAGCGGTTAGCGATGTCTCCTACGGTGCGGGCGATACGGGTTCGCTTCCCGGCCGCGGCAGTTCCTGTGGTTGCGTTGTCCCCTGAATTCGCTATGATACATATTACTGCAAATAAAAACATTTGCTCTCGTGTGTCTCTCCATACACTACCCACATTGCTTTACACAACCGTTGCGTAGGCTATATCCGGTTGAACTGACATGACCCTGTGCTAGCTAACTGAGTTTACCGTCTGACTCTGAACTATAAGTGAAAACGGACAAAAAAACACAAATCTGGTGCACAGAATCGCACAGAAAGGGAAGCTAAACAACATTTAATGGCATCTTGTGCTCCCATTTCACATGTTCTCTCTCGTGCCTCCTCATCCAAACAAGAGGAGCATCTGACCATTAATGCTACTGCTAACGTTAGCGGTTTGTATTTACTGGACACTGCCGACACGCATATGGACATTTTACAAGGGGGTGAAGGTGAACAGAACCAAAGGAATGAGGAGCGCTCCAGCCCAGCAACAGCCCATCTAGCACCACTAGGCTGGGACACGCCTGATGCCACTGGCGTAGCCGGGAGGGGATTTCGGGTTTAACCCCCCCCCCGAAATCTTTTTTAACAGTTCCAAACTGCTTATTCACGGACGTAAATTTAGTGCAGCACAGCTATATGAAATTGGCTTTGTGCAGTCCCTGTCCCTGTGCTGAATGATTCCCATAAATGTGCAGTATTATAAACCAATCAGTAAGCTACCTGCATTTTTAACCACCCTCTTTCTTTGAGACATAAATTGAACAAGTCACATCAATCACTATTTTGTGTAATCATGTATGCTTTTGGCCATAGAATCTTATCCTACAGCAAGCCAATCATAATTGAGCTATTGTGCGAATGCATTGTTTAATTCGAAAGGGAATTGTTAGCTATCCGTGATCATCACTAACATTAGCTAGCTAGCTACCTTAATCGGTAGCTAGCTGCAATAGGTCGAACAAAAAAGAACAAAACAAAAAAAAATCAGCGAGTTCTTCCTTCCCCCGAAAAAGTCCAAATCCTCTCAATTTGAGCTTGTCTGGCAGAATATCCATGGACACAACGATGGTGCCAGCAGAGGAGGCCGCGGCGGGGGATCAACCAGCGCAGGAGGCGGCACCGGTAGCGGCTGCTGTTAACATTTCACCGAAGTCTGACATAGTGGACTATGTTTCACAAAGGCGGATCGTTGCTTCTGCAAGCATTGCCTTTCGTTTGTGGTGGACGGTTTGGGCAAAGGAGGTAATGCTACATTCGGGAAAATAGTCAGTGTACCATTCTCAATCAGGAAGCATGCATTAGAAGCATTTAGAGATCATGCAAAGAAGAAATAGCACATTGATGCAAGCGTTAGAGCTGACCACTTTGAACACATCCATTAATTTTCTGTGGTCGTCAAGAAATTGCGCTACGAGGGAATGTAGAGTCAGGGCCAGTTGGGCTTGATCAGCCCACACACAACGATGGGAATTTCAGAGCGCTACTTCGATTTAGGGCACTAGCTGACGTCAAAGCTCTGTTTCAGAACCTCGGTCACTTTCATGCGAATGCAAGCTATTGCAGTCCCGAAACACAGAATGAGATGATCAACACTATAGGTGATATAATGACAAATAAACTAGTCCAGAAAATAAATGCAGATAAATGTTTTAGTGTACTAGCGGATGAAATTAAAGATTGTCTGGAAGAGAACAGCTGTCTCTCTGCATTCGATGTGGATAAGCACGATGATGGCAAATATGCAATCAGAGAGGACTTTCTGTCATTTGTAGACATAGAAGCATTGACTGGAGAAGCAATTGCCAATTCTACTGATGGACAGATCACGAAAGCAGGCATTGATGCACGGTTCTTGCATGGTCAGGGCTATGACGGGGTCTCTGCCATGAGTGGCCGTATTAACGGGGCACAGGCAAAACTGAAAGAAAGGCATAAGCATGCTGTGTATGTGCACAGTGTGAGTCACAGTCTAAACTGGTGTTGAATAAATGCTGTACAGCTCAGTTAGTGAGAAATTGCTTTGGCATTGTATCTGAAATTTGTCACTTTTTTCATTCCGCTCTCTGATCCGCCTGCTTGAGACAGGAAATACAGCGGCTTATGCCTGATCAAAAGAAACCCATATTCTGCTCCCTGTGTGAAACAAGAAGGGTAGAGCGTCACGAAGCCTTATTCACTTTTAATGATGAGCCAGTGAGCTCTAGCCTGATAAAGATTAGTGACACATTCTCTGGTGATCGTCTGTTAAAGCTTACCAGCTTTTCAATGCAATTGATAAAGTGGAATTCATGCTTACAATGAATGTCTGCGAGAAGATGCTTGCTAAAACATTCCACCTATCTCAGTTTCTTCAAAAAGAAATCTGCGACCTAGTGAGCTGCATCTCTGCTGCAGACGAGGTCGGCAGACAGGTTGAAGAAATTCGATCCAATTCAGAGACAGTGTTTGCGAAAATCTTCCAGGAGACATGTGCCAAAGCAGCCAAGTACAAGATACATTTCCGACCATTGCGGATGAGAGGCAGTGCGAGTGACACTGACCCCTTGAAGGCCTGTGAAATCCACCATTGCCAGCAACTTTTTTATTCCACTACTGGACTTTTATACATCCCAAATGAAGGAGCAATTCACAAAACACAGGGAAGTCATCTGTAATCTCAGCTTCTCACTCCATGCAATGTGAACACGCTGAACGAGGATTCGGCTGAGAAAGTTTATCAGCTGTATCCCGACGAAGTGACAGATCATTTGAGTGTTGTCCAAACTGAAATCGAGTCATGGAGGACTAAATGGGCCAATGCAACTATTGTGCCACAAATACACTTGACACATTAAATGCCTGCAGTGAACATTTCTATCCCACTATATTCAAACTCTGAATTTTCGCAACACTCCCTGTGACCACTGCTCACGCTGAGAGAAGTTTTTCAAGACTGGGGAGAATAAAGGACAAACGGCGCAGTACCACGACTGAAAATTGCCCTAACGGCCTGACTTTGCTCTCGGAGCATAAAGCCATCACGGTGACAGTAGTGGAGGTACTGGACGCCTGCAGTAGGAAAAGAAGAAGGCTAGCCCTGGTGTTATAAGGTAGGATGTTGTTTCTTTATTCATGTAGACCTATTGAGTTTTCAATGGAACTATCGTAAAAGGGATTTTTTTTGCCTGTGCATTTGTTACGTTATTGATCAGGTTGATGGTACAACAAGTCTTTATGACTGGCGGTCTGTCCAGAGTGTCTCCCCACCTGTCGCCCAATGACTGCTGGGATAGACTCCAGCATCCCGCGACCCTGAGTAAGGATAAGCGGTTAGGATAACGGATGGATGGATACTATTAATAATAATAATAATAATAATAATAACAATAATAACAATAACAACAACAACAACAAAAATAATAACAATAACAATAATAACAACATAAACAACAACAACAATAATAATAATAATAACAACAACAAAAATAATAAAAATAATAACAACATAAACAACAACAACAACAACAACAACAACAACAATAATAATAATAATAATAATGGAGTCTAATCCCACTAGAAACTGCCTACAAAGCAACAGCAATAGGCCTAGATACTTACCTTAACACCAGAAATGACCTTCTCATGATTGCTAGAGAGCATGAAAAACAAAACAAAAAGTGCTCCGTAGCTAACCAAGCAGTAATGTTCAGAAGAGAGCACCACCTCCCTGAAACACCACAACCTGAAAATTAAGCTCCAACCATTCACGCCCAAAAAGTCCAACAAAAAGCAAAGCGTCATGCTCAACAACAAATGAAATAAAAATGGGAAGGGAAACAAATGCACGGGCAATACCCAAAAAGAGAAGGTGAGAAAAGATGTAGGCTAACATATGACCAGCCTATGGCTCAAAACAGCTGGGCTGAAATCCCAAACAGAGGGCTTTATCATCGCTGCCCAAGACCAGACCATCAAGACTAGTCACTACCAGAGCAAAATACTCCAAGATGGCACAGACCCAGCGTGCAGGATATGTGGTCAATTCCAGGAAACCATTGACCATATGGTGGCAGGGTGCCCTGAGCTGGCCAGAACTGAATACCTACAAAGACACAACAAGGCCGCCACATACCTGCACTGGAACATCTGCAAAGAATTCAACACCAACACAAAAGACAAACGGTACGAGCACGAGCCCCAAACAGCAACAGAAAAACACCACATCGCAATCATATGGGACATGCCAGTACAGACAGACCGTGAGATAAAGCCCAACAGACCAGACATCATCATCAAGAACACAAAAGACAAAAGCTGCCTACTCATCGACATGTCCATCCCGACTGAAAGGAGCACCTCAGTAAAAGTAACTGAAAAACTTGTCCAAATATAAAGACCTCGAAATCCAAGCTGAACAAATGTGGATAATGAAAACCACAACACTACCAGTAGCGATGGGAGCCCTGGGACTTGTAAAACCACAACAATACCAGTAGTGATAGGCGCCCTGGGACTTGTAAAAACAACAACAATACCAGTAGTGAACGGAGCCCTGGGACTTGTAAAACCACAACAATACCAGTAGTGATGGGAGCCCTGGGACTTGTAAAAACAACAACAATACCCGTAGTGATAGGAGCCCTGGGACTTGTAAAAAAAAGGGATGGAGAAATACACCCAATGGATCCCGGGTAACATCAGAATACAAGAAGTACAGAAGATGGCACTACTTGGAACATCTCATATCCTAGGAAAGGCACTATCTATCAAGTAGACTTCTTCCTTATTCAAACCCTAGACCCAAGGAATGTTGTATTATGGCATGAAGTTAAAGGACATTTGTATAACAACAACAACAACAACAATAATAATAATAAATATGATAATACATATAATAATAATAATACATTTTATTTGTATAGCACCTTTCATTGTCAGAGACAATTCAAAGTACTTGGCAGTGCATCAAAACAATAAAAACGAGGGCTGTCAATTGATTAAAAAATAACTAATTATTCGCACAATACATCCCAACATGAACCAAACATTTGAACATACGAACACAAACGTTTAAGAGTCCCAGAATCCCTTGCACTTCCCAGCGCATCAGTTCAGTGACATCTCCAGCAATAATTTAAAGTTCTCTTTAGGACTCCACATGTATCGCAGGAGACATGTGGTGGTCTGCAGCCCTCCCGGATCAGCAGAGGGGGTGGAGTAGAGACCGGGACGGCTCAGAAGAGTGGGGTATTTGGCCAAGTACAACTGGGGAGAAAAAGAGGGAAAACTCCAAAAAATAAAAAATAAAAAATTCTATTCAGATACATTTGCTGGGGGAATATTTGTATTTTGTAACAATATTTTTTGATGTGTCTGCTCAGTTCTGTTGATTAGCACAAGGCTATCTCTCGCTCTGTCTCCCTCATTAAACGTTTTTCAGCTAAATGGACAAGCTAACAGCTAAAAGCAAATACTGAACAAATTAGTAACATGTTAGCATCACACCCAATCTGCCAACAGCAACAATGAAGAACAAGAATTCTTTATTAAAATTCAATTGATCTGCCCCTAGAACTTGTTCTCTATCATTCCGTATTGAATTCCATATTTGCACCCACAGTGACATGGGAAGAGAACCTTTATGCAATTTCTCACAGTTCTGTGCATGCTACAAACATTATCCCTGGGAACAAAACTTTATTATAGTCCCTCTCACCACTTCTGGTGTGGGAGGATGGCGGCGTGAACTCACGTTTGCGGCGGCCTCACCCAGTACCGACCATGACTCACCCAATAGGAGAGATCAGAATGTTTGTAAACAAAGAGCGCCAAGCTACTTCCGGGTGGATTCTAGTAGCTGGGTAGTGCCTAGTAGCTAACGTACATAACGGTTAGATAGCACTAGTTGAACAGACAAATTAATTTTCATAATGCCGAAATCGTGCTGTGTGTGGGGCTGTAATGCCAAATGTACCCAGGCAAACAAGTTTTTAGGCTTTTTCCGTTTTCCATCAGATAAATCTAAGGGTGAATCCCAATTCCTATCTTAACCCTCAATCTTAACCCTCAGTCTCAAAAATGCGCGCTCCCGCAAAGTGCTAATGCTGTCCCAATTCTCAGAGTGTTAAGTTGAGGGACAAGATTGAGGGCTGTACAGCCCTCAACTTTAAGATTTTCCAGCACCTCCCTCGGCAGTAAGTGCTATCCCACAATGCCTTGCGTATCAACATTCAAAGCAAAATGTCGGCGAACACTGGCAAGAAGGCGAGCTATGTGGGTACAGAGGGTAAAACGGACAAAGAGCACTGCTAATGTTACAAAGTTAGTGAAATTGTCAGGAGGACTTGCTTGTGCTGAACTGGGAGGAGGATGGAAACCATCCATTCATGACCTGATTTGTGGGAGACATTTTATTACAGGTAAAAATTATCATTGTTGCCGTTGTGTAGTGGGAGATTAATGGTGGGCTAGACTCAGGCCATGTAGGATAGGCTGTGTAGAAAATAGATACGTGGTTAGGCACAAAAGAGGTAGGCTATAGCCTAATAATCAAACACATGCGCCTATTATCCCCAAAATAAACCCTGGTGTACAAGATACATTGTTAGACCCATTACCCAGACGTCAGTTGAGTTCCCCCAAACACCGCCTGGCTAGCTGATGTTAACTACATTTTACATCAGTCAAAGTAACGTAAATCCCCCATCGCGTCATTACTAATGAAAACAACATATAATATTGTTCATGAAACACCCAGCTTTCTATAGCTAGGCCTATTACTTTATTTTTGTTTCAACAGAATTATTAATTAATTAGTCGCGAACACTTCCTTACCTTCTCATTCAGCTAGGCCATCCAAAAATGCCCCAAATGTCCGTTAGGAGCAAAACGTCCAGTGGTGGACAAATGTCTCGAGAGATACGTCTCGAGACGGGACATAGTAGGCATATTGTGCCTCGAGACTGGTTTGAGCTGAATGTCCCACTGTTGGACGAGGCTCCAACACAAATAACGTTAGCTAGGCTAGAGAGCATAATCCAACAAACTTTTGTATTGATGTTTACACACGTTATTCACAGCAAGTTGAAAATAAAATGAACACAAAAACAATAGTTTAATTTAATCTGCACTCAAAATGACTTTATTATGCTCTTTATTTCATACACACATGGGACAAACCTGACGGACCCCTTGCTACAGGCGCGTTTCCACTCTGCCTTCTGTGTGGTGTAAACACTGCGCTCCGCGAAGCTAGCCACCCGGAAGAAGCTTGTTTGTTGTTGTGACGTCACGCTGATCTCGTATACCGACTATGCCGTATCTTTGTCCATGTCTAGGTCTGCGTCTAAGTTTGTGTCGTCGTGTGAAGTTTTTATTTTGATCATTGATTTTTTCCCCCCCGTTTAATGGCTGGGAGAGCTTGGTCTACTGCATCCTGTGGACCGGGACCACAGCCCTGCCCGGAGCTGTACCCAGGAGGAAACACCGAGGGGGTCTGGCGGCAGCCTCGCCTAGTGTCGACCGTGCAGTGTTTTGTCTGCGTCGGCGTTGGCGTTGGCGTTGTCGTGTGCAGTGCGAGGAGGTGTGTCGAGGTGTCTGGCTGGGAGAGCTTGGTCCGCTGCTTCCGGTGGGCCCAGGGACCACGGCCCTACTGGAGCTGCGCCCAAGGCGGAAAGACCGCGGGCGGTCTGACAGGACGTAGAAGCGGAGCCGGCTAAGCTAACTGCTAGCCCATGCAGAGCAGCAGTTCCCACAGTCCTCCTGGACCTGGCTGGGGTTAGTTCTCTGGACAGAGGGGCTTTCGGACAGTGTTCTTAACGCTTTGTGTTGTTTTGCTTTGTTCTCTCTGCTTTTGTATGTTTTTGATAGTGTCATTTCGGGGAACTTTTGAATGGGTGTTTTTGTCTTTGTGTTGCACTACTGTGAGCTGGAAGAAACGAGTTTTTGTTTCTTTGTCTACGCAAGTACATGTTTAGTTTAGTTTAGTTTATTGTGTATTTGACAGGGACAACGCACAATTTTACAATTGCACCAGAATTAGCTGGCAGCTAATTTGCATCTGCAGTCCCTGGACAGGCAAACAAACAACAATTAATACAGACGTAAAAACATAACAATACATAAGAAAACGATTGAACATGTAAGAAATGACAATAATGTGTCCCTGATCCCTGAACTCAACCCAGCTAGTTTTACTAACGATAGTGACTTTTGCTTAGGGTTGTGGAATTTGCCCACGGTAGCATTTTCTTTCATTTGGATAGTTTCGTTTGAATTTGGTCTCTTTTGTATTATGTGAATTCCTCACATGAGCAAAACTTTCCAACACAAGTGAGGAAAAACACCATTTTCCAAACTTTTGTTATTCAAAAGTCTGAGAAAGACCAATATTACCATTTTGCATTGATTGACATTTTTGTGATTTCCCCTTTCCCCAAATTCAGCATTTAAAGTAATGTTCAACAATTGAGAGTTTTTGAAAAAAATTACAAAAATATCGTACATTCATAATTTCCAAAACATTTTAATGTCCCAGAATCAAATTTACTGTGCACATTGTAAACTTGAAAATAAATTGTGTCTAATAACACATGGCACAGAAAGACATCAAAAGGGCCCTTGGCCCCTTTCTGCATTTGCAAACGTGAACTATTTGGAAATGTCATTGAAGCAAATGATTTAGTAATATTGAACTAAAGTGAAATCGAAATAGCTTTGCCGGAAATTCATATATTTGGAAAAAAAATCAAAATGTTCTCCTTTTGTTCTAACAATGCAGGGTCTCCCTCGGTAGTTAGGCGAGGGGGCGGTGCCTCGGAGGCAGGGATTGTGTTGGGTAGGTGGCATGGTCAGGTCTGCTAACCCTAACCCTAACGCTAACCCTCGGAGGCAGGGATTGTGTTGGGGAGGTGGCATGGTCAGGTCTGCTAACCCTAACCCTAACGCTAACCCTCGGAGGCAGGGTTTGTGTTGGGGGAGGTGGCATGGTCAGGTCTGCTAACCCTAACCCTAACACAAACCCTAACCCTCGGAGGCAGGGTTTGTGTTGGGGAGGTGGCATGGTCAGGTCTGCTAACCCTAACCCTAATGCTAACCCTCGGAGGCAGGGTTTGTGTTGGGGAGGTGGCATGGTCAGGTCTGCTAACCCTAACCCTAACGCTAACCCTCGGAGGCAGGGTTTGTGTTGGGGAGGTGGCATGGTCAGGTCTGCGGTAATGCCTGAAGCTTGTATCTGGTGATAGCACAGCGCATACGATGCCACGTGTTAAACAACATATAAACCCGTGTGTCTCTCACATCACCAGTCGCTTGTCATCTCTAACATTTCCCAACTGGACAAAAAGCTTCATATCTTTTTCTGCCTTTTCTCTGACATTGCAGCTTCTGTTTTGATGAAAATGGGCACAACCCCATCGGGCTTAACAAATAAACCGATGCTGTTGAGCTGCGCCTGACAGACCCCAGCCAAACGTACCTGTTTAGATAAACCAACTAAAACATCAAGTCAAGAGCCCATCTGCTGTGACAACATAAGCATCTTCTCTGCAGTTTTTCCTTTTAGATTTTATTTTATTTCTTCAACTGACGTTTGGTAAATGTCTGGGGAAACCCTGCAATGCTTTTCAAAAATCTATTTTTTCTTTATTTTGTGGCGATACACAATGGAGGATAGCTTCACCAGGGGCTTCTGCTCCTTCAAGGAAGACGTTCAGCGTTATGACGCAGGCACGGTTTAGAGTTTCCGGGGCGGAGCCATGTTGGCAGCAGCCTAGCGGTTGGTTAGCTGGTTGCCAGGAGAGATTGAGCTGTATCGGTGTTGTTTTGTGTGGCGAGTAAACGGAATTAACTCGACTCGATCTCTCCGTCTCCTCATTCCTGCACTCCCACAATTTATTATATATTTTCAAAGATAAAGAAGCAACATTTCCCAAAAATTACAAAACCTTTTAATTTTCCAAATATCACCGATATAAAAAAGTCATTTCAGTAGTACATTATTAAAATTTCCCCTGAAAAAAGAAATGAAAACATGGAAAAATCATTCGAGACTAAGAAAATAAAATCAAAAATGCTATAAGATGGAATAACAATACGATTATTTGAAAATGTTTGGTTTTGTTGGTTTGTGTTTTTCTTTTAGCGCTGGATGATTTAAGGATTTAGGATTTAAAATAAAATGTTTTTTTCCCTAAAATACAATAAAATGTAAAAAAGTGAAACAGTTTATTTGAACTTTTATCCCAAGTTTTTACAATTGTATTGCATTTCATTTCATTCTTACTTGATTGTTTCCACTTCTCTTTGTTGTAGTTTCCGGAGTTTGCCAAACATCATTCCACTGCTCATTGCACTTGCACGTGAAGGATCCGACAAATGAAACCCTGACATCTTGAGATCCCATCAGCATGACAAAATGCTGAATCCATTAACCACCAGAACTACTGCTGCAACAGCCGCTCGGAGCGCTTTACAGGCGACGAAGGTCTCACGTTTGCCCGCACGCGCTCACACACAGACGGGGTGTCAACCACACAAGGTAACAACCAGGTCATAGGGGTGTTTAGGGGTAATCTTGCTCAAGAACCCCTCAACGCTTTTGCTAGGAGGAGTCAAGGATTGAACCAGCAACCCTCCAGTTGCCAGACGACCTGTCGCCCCAGTCGGTGGTTCAGCACATGGCACCACAGATCCTGGTCATCAGACTAGGTTGTGTTTCAAAACAACCGGGCCACTTTTTTTCATTGTGAGGCTATTTACTGTGAAAACTATTTAACCCCACATAACAGTTACATCTTAACCCTGATCAGTTGGGTGCTGCCGTTACCTCTGCACCCCCTCCCATGGCCATGCTGCCTACTGCCTTATTTGCACCATGTTTTATAGCCCACTTGTTTCGTTGTGTAATTATTTACTTAACTGTCTCTTTCTTGCGTCTTATTGTGAATCGTTTCCTTCTAATCGAAGTGCAAATTTTAAACAGCTTCAGTACAACTGTGCAGCGCTGTGCAAGGGACAGACAGACGGAGTTGACAGTACAACTGTGCAGCGCTGTGCAAGAGACGGACAGATGGATTTGACAGTACAACTGTGCAGCGCTGTGCAAGAGACAGACAGATGGATTTGACAGATGGATTTGACAGTACAACTGTGCAGAGCTGCGCAAGAGACAGACAGATGGAGTTGACAGTACAACTGTGCAGCGCTGTGCAAGAGACAGACCGATGGAGTTGACAGTACAACTGTGCAGAGCTGTGCAAGAGACAAACATATGGAGTTGACAGTACAGCTGTGCAGAGCTGCGCAAGAGACAGACAGATGGGGTTGACAGTACAACTGTGCAGCGCTGTGCAAGAGACAGACAGATGGATTTGACAGTACAACTGTGCAGAGCTGCGCAAGAGACAGACGGATGGAGTTGACAGTACAACTGTGCAGCGCTGTGCAAGAGACAGACCGATGGAGTTGACAGTGCAACTGTGCAGAGCTGTGCAAGAGACCGACAGATGGAGTTGACAGTAGAAACAAGGGAAAACGTCTAACACAAACAAAACTTGCCTCAACATTTATTTTTAATTAATTCCTCATCAAAAAGGCGTTGGAATGATTATAGTCAAACTGGCCAAGATGGGGTTTTCCATCACCCGATCTGGACCTGGATGGTCCGGACCTCCATGGGCTCCAGTTTGACATGGTGGCTTCTGCTGTCACTGTCCCCAGCGTCATTTCCGCTCTCATTTTCAGGGTGCATCAGGGTCAGTGTGACCCGCTGGAGGTTGTGAACAGATAGCGATGTAAACATGTTGTCCAGGTCCAACTGAGAGAGAGAGAGAAAGAGAGAGAGAGCGAGAGAGAGAGAGAGAGAGAGAGAGAGAGAGAGAGAGAGAGAGAGAGAGAGAGAGTGAGAGAGAGAGAGAGAGAGAGAGGGAGGGGGACCATATCACGGTGACAGTTAGAGCAGCAGCATAACACAACACTTGTCTTCATGCAAAATCTTGGTGTTACGTTTGATCCCAGCCTTTCCTTTGATAAGCACATTAAAGAAATCACCAAGACTGCCTTTTTTCACTTACGTAACATAGCTAAAATTCGGTCTTTTCGCTCCATGGCTGACGCAGAGATTCTAATACATGCATTTGTTTCATCCAGACTAGATTACTGTAATGTTCTGTTCTCAGGTCTGCCACATGCTGGTACTAAAAGTCTTCAGATGGTTCAGAATGCTGCTGCTAGAATCCTAACTAAAACTAGGACATTTGACCATATTACACCAATTCTTGCCTCCCTTCATTGGCTTCCTATCCATGTTAGATCAGAATACAAGGTGCTTCTGCTGACTTATAAAATCCTAAATGGGCTTGCCCCATCCTACCTGTCTGGTCTCCTTAAACCTTACATGCCATCTCGAGCACTTCGTTCTCAAAATACAGGGCTCCTGTGTGTACACCAAGTTAAAAAGAAGTCAGCTGGTGGCAGCAGGGCCTTTTCCTATCGGGCTCCGTTGTTGTGGAATAACCTGCCTGCTGCCATCAGACCATCAGAGTCTGTTTAGTCCTTTAAATCCAAACTTAAAACTCATCTTTTTGCCTTAGATTACAACTAGTTGCCTTTAAGTTGAGTGCTTCACAACCTGTACTGGATGGCGGGTTGGTTTGCTGTCTCAATGAATTGACCAACCACTGTTCTGCCGACGAGATTCGAGTCTAGATTACAGAGTATAGATTATGACTAATTGATGATTTAATTGATTATGACTAATGACTATTGCAAACTGTTCTCTTCTCTAACATGTCTTTTCTCTCTCTCTGAATTATGTCTTCTCCTTTCTCTTTTTCTGTGTTTGAATGGTGTCATGTGAGTCTCTCTTGTGTGCATGTGCAGTCGGTTCTCCTCCCAGGTCTCCGTGGTGATGGTGGTCGCCATTTGGATGCTGCCTGCCCTTCCTCTCCTCACATAAGTTTTTCTTTTACTACATGATGATGCTGGTTGCGTGGCTTGGGTCCTGGACTGTTCCGTTGGCATGTGGACACTGCTTGGCATCCTGTGCATCATGTTCTTCATACATTTTATGTCCATTATAATTCTGTTATCCTCTTTCAATGTTGTATTATGTAAATTGTGTGAACACAACACCCATTGCACGCTGTCCGTCTTGGGAGAGAGATCCCTCCTCTGTTGCTCTCCCTGAGGTTTCTGCCTATTTTTCCTCCTGTTAAAGGGTTTATTTAGGGAGTTGTTCCTTATCCGATGAGAGGGTCTAAGGACAGGATGTTGTGTTGCTGTTAAGCCCACTGAGGTAAATTTGTAATTTGTGATATTGGGCTATACAAATAAAATTGATTTGATTTGATTTGTTTTGATAAGTTGGGGAACACTTCTGCCAGGTGGAGTGACGAACCTCCTGTGGCGGTAGTGCGAAAGGTAAGACCACCCTTTCAGGGATCACCCTCTCTGGCCCCCGAGGTTCAACCGCAGGCCTCTGTTCAACCTCCGGGTTCTCTGATAGTCTCACAGGAGCTACTTCTGGACTGCATTCCAGCTCTTCTGGAGGTTCCATAGGTTGGTCTGGAGATTGGCAGGACTCCGGGTGACATGCTCGCACCTGGTCAACATGTCTCCTCATCCTCTGTCCACTGCCAAGAATCACTGTATAGGTAACAGGACCAGAAAACTACTCAACTGCAGCTGGAATCCATTTTGGTCCTAAGCTGTAATTCCTTGTGTATATAGCATCCCAAAGTGTAAATCTTCTCAGCTTGACCGTTTTGTCACGATGTTCTTTCTGTTTCAGCTGTTTCTGTTGAATTTTCAACTTTAGGTCAGGTTTTAGTAGGTCAAACGCAGATCTCAGTAGTCTGGACATCAACATTTCTGCAGGCAACAACGCTGTCATCACCTGAGGGGTGATGCGGTAGCTGAACAAGAACCTGGAAACTCTGGCCTCGATGCTATCTCCTCTCATTTTTTTCATCCCCTCTTTAAAGGTCTGCACCACCCACTTCGCTAAACCGTCAGAGGAGGGGTGGAACGGCGCTGAGGTGACATGCTGAATCCCGTTCTGTGACATAAAGTGGCTAAATTCCGCACTTATGAAGCAACTGCCGTGTCAGACACTAACATCTGTGGCAATCCATGGACTGCGAAGCACTGCCATAGCTTTTCAATTGTTGCCTGTGTTGTAGAGGCATTCAGCGGATAAACCTCTAGCCAATTCGAATGTGCATCAATTATTACCAGGAACATATTGCCCTGGAACGGCCCTGCATAGTCCACATGAATGCGGGACCATGGCAGCTCGGGCCATTCCCAGGGGTGCAATGGTGCACTAGGTGGCAATTTTCTGTTTTGCTGGCATTCCACACATATGCTGACCTCCTTTTCGATATCCTCGTCCATCCGTGGCCACCACATGTAAGACCTTGCTAAACCTTTCATACGATACATGCCCGGATGTGACTGATGGAGCATCTTCAACATAACAGACTGCCCCTGCGGAGGAATCACTGTTCTGGCTCCCCACAGGACACACCCATCTCGCATACTCAACTCCAGACGGCGGGTGTGATATGGCATGAGTTGAGGATCCTTTACCTCTTGCCAGCCATTCAAGACAACGCTGTGCACCAGGGACAGTGTGGTATCCCTCGCCGTCCACGTCCTGACTTGTGACATGTTCACCGGTACATTGTCCATATGATCCATCATCAGCTCTTGATCCTGTAGACCGTCATCCTCAACCAGCTCTGGAACCGGGAGTCTACTGAGAGCATCGGCATTACTATGATACTTGCCCGGCTTGTAGATTATCTGATACTCGTATGCTCGAAGTAGAACTGCCCATCTCTGAATTCTTGGGGAAACCATCTGGGGGACAGGTTTCATCTCATGGAATAAGGATAGTAAGGGCTTATGGTCAGTGGCGATCGTGAATCTACGACCACAGAGATATTTATGAAATCTCTGTATTCCAAAGATCACGACCAGGCCCTCTTTATCTAGCTGAGAGCACCTTTTCTCAGAAGGAGTGAGTGTCCTTGACATAAACCCTAGTGGTTTTTCTGTGCCATCGGGCATTTTGTGCAAAAGCACTGCTCCCACCCCATACGATGAGGCGTCGCATGCTAGGATCAATTCTATGTCCGCAGAGTAATGGACTAGCACGCTTGCTGATTGGAGAAGCTCTTTTGACTTTTGGAAAGCTTCATCTTGCTTTGTAGTCCATTCCCATTTTTCATCTTTCCGGAGGAGCTGGTGCATCGGCGCATGCAGCGTGGAGAGGTTTGGAAGGAAACGGTTATAGTAGTTAAGTAAACCAAGATATGCCTTGAGCTCTGTGACACTGGACGGGGACGAAGCGTCCACAATGGCTTTAACCTTCGACTCCATGGGATGTGAACCCTGTGCGTCTACTTTATGTCCCAGATAGTACATCTCATTTTCCAGCAGTTGGCACTTGCTTCATTTTAGCCATAACCCAGCCTCCTCCAGCCTACTAAGCACTTCATTCAGGTTTCGCAAATGTTCTTCCTTGCTAGCCACGCTGACGAGAATGTCGTGTAAGTATACTGCGACCATGGGTATGTCCTGTAGAAGACCCTCCGTTGTTCTCTGAAACACGGCCGGCGCCGACGATACCCCAAAGGGTAGGCGGTTGTAAGTAAAAACGCCTTTGTGAGTATTCACCATGAGGTACTTTTTAGACTCGTCATCCATGAGAATTTGAGCATATGCATGGCTCATGTCTAATTTAGAAAATTACTGCCCCCCCGACAAGGCCGCAAACAGACGCTGGAATAGGATACTGCTCTAGCGGAGAGACACGATTGACAGTTAGCTTTTAGCCTCCACAGAGCCTAATTGAGCCATCCGGTTTCAAAATTGGAACCAGGTGTCACGCCCACTGTGAGTGTTTGACTGCTACTGCCACCTAGTGGACATACAGGTAAGTGGATCTAGTTTATTACACAAGTTACTACAGGCTTTTTAGCCCATTCCTCCATATGGAAGAGCTTCAACTCTGGGATGTTGGTAGGTTTCCTCATATGAACTGCTCGCTTCAGGTCCTTCCACAACATTTTGATTGGATTATGGTCAGGACGTTGACTTGGCCATTCCTAAACATTAACTTTATTCTTTAAAATCTTTATTTGGGAGGACGACTTGTGTGCTTAGGGTCGTTGTCTTGCTGTATGACCACTGTTCTTTTGAGATTCAGTTCACGGACAGATGTCCTGACATTTTCCTTAAGAATTCAGAATTCATTGTTCCATCAATGATGGCAAGCTGTCCTGGCCCAGATGCAGCAAAACAGGCCCAAACCACGATACTACCACCACCGTGTTTCACAGATGGGATAAGGTTCTTATGCCGGAATGCAGTGTTTCCCTTTCTCTAAACATAACGCTTCCCTTATAAACCAAAAAGTTCTATTTTGGTCTCATCCGTCCACAAAATATTTTTCCAATAGCTTTCTAGCTTCTCCACGTGATCTTTAGCAAACTGCAGACGGGCAGCAATGCTCTTTTTAGAGAGCAGTGGCTTTCTCCTTGCAACACTGCCATGCACACCATTGTTGTTCAGTGTTCTCCTGATGGTGGACTCATGAACATTAACATTAGCCAATGTGAGAGAGGCCTTTAGTTGCTTAGAAGTTATCCTGTGTTCCTTTGTGACTTGGCCGACTATTACACACCTTGCTCTTGGAGTGATCTGTGATGGTCGACCACTCCTGGGGAGGGTAACAATGGTCTTGAATTTCCTCCATTTGTACACAATCTGTCTGAGTGTGGCTCGGTGGAGTCCAAACTCTTTAGAGATGGGTTTGTAACCTTTTCCAGCCTGATGAGCATCAACAACACTTTTTCTGAGATCCTCAGAAATCTCCTTTGTTCTTGTCATGATACACTTCCACAAACATGTGTTGTGAAGGTCAGACTTTGATAGATTGCTGTTCTTTAAATTAAACAGGGCACCTCCCTCACACCTGATTGTCACCCCATTGATTGAAAACACATTACTCTAATTTCACCTTCAAATTAACTGCTAATCCGAGAGGTTCACATACTTTTGCCACGCACAGATATGTAATATTGGATCATTTCCCTCAATAGATAAATGACCAAGTATAATTTTTTTTATCTCATTTGTTTAATTGGGTTGTCTTTATCTACTTTTAGGACTTGTGTGAAAATCTGATGATGTTTTAGATCATATTTATGCCGAAATATAGAACATTCTAAAGGGTTCACAAACTTTCAAGCACCACTGTAGGCTTGGGTGCTGGTGCTGGGCAGTCATGGGTTGTGTGACCAAGCTCATCACATTGGTAGCAGCAGTTGGTAGCCGTAGTGGTCGTCGTCGGGGCCGAAGTTTTGGTGGCGGAGCTTGGTGGACAGACTCCATGTCGTCGTCCTCCAGCTCACTGCCATCACAGTCTGCTGTTCTGACAGATGGGCAAGATGACGTCCTCAGTGGGGTGGCTCGGTTGTAGATGATTACCTCGGCCCACTCTGCCTCCTGTAGTACCTCACTCAGCGACCAGGGTGCAGCGAGTCGCACATGCTGGTGTAGGCAATGCGGTGCGAGCACTCACTGGAAGGTGTGCAGGGCAAGGTCCTCCTGGTCCGCTGCGCTGAACTGTGGGTAGCTGCATTGAACGTGGAGCTGCACATCTGCTCGAAGTGTACACAGTCTCTCTCCTTCCTGCCGATATTAGCTAACTAGCTGCTCCTTGCCCTCATCCGTGAAGACACGCTGCCCGAAACGTCTCTCTAGTGCTGTGGTGAAGACCAGGAAGTTGCTCTGCTCCACTATCATGAGGTCAAGCAGTATCTGCAATGCTTTCCCTTCCAGTGCGAGAGCCAGGTGAATGGCAGGCTCCTCGTTTCCCCATCGGTTGTACCGTGCTGCAAGCTGCACCTGGGTGAGATAGGGCTCCCATGGCGTCTCACCACCATACCTCGGCAACATAGCAGGGGTTCAGTGGACGGCCATAGTTGACAGAGCATCGGGTGGAGGGGTCGTTGGTGGTATCGCCGGTGCAGGGGTCACATCAACTGTGGTTGGTCCGGTCAGTGGAAGTATTTCCGTGGCTGTGGGTAAGGACAGGCCCATCTGGATGCTGCTTTGGATGGTTGTTGGATGATCAACGGCAGCTGATGGCATTGCAGTGTCCCCTCTGACCACTGCGGGGCGACTGTTCTCAGGTCGGTGCCTATTTTGTGCCGGAAACTGTCGGGGTGCACTGTCGCATCAAGCTGGACTGGCCACACTGTCAGCTGGAACATGTCTCATATGGTTTCTTTTATCTCATGATGCTGTCGATTAACTTGCTCCATCCCACTTCTGACACCAATGTGGCGAACTGCACTGACCACAGATGAGCTTTCTTTTTAATGTCCAACCTGTGTCCCATACGCTGCGCGACCAACAAGAGTGGCTTTTATTTTTACAGCACTTACCATGTGCAGAATATCAACATTACAATGCCTCCCCCCCCCAAGGTCACAAGAGGCGACGTTATTCTAAGTCATGGTCCTATAGTTTCAACCCAGTGTGCATTTTAACTTCTGGAGTGATTCTGAATTGCTGGTTCATCTAGAATAGCACTTATTGTATTCACTCATTAAAAAAAAGAAATCTTGTGCTTTTACTTAAGCACTGGTTTTGCTCTTAGATGCTTGTTTAGATGCAGTAATGACCTCTGATGACTAGTAGTTCTCCTGATTTCCTACGTTAAATGCACTTACTCTAAGTCACTTTGGATAAAAGCGTCGGCTAAATGACTGTAATGTAATACACAGCCAGTCAGCAGTAAACAGTCTTCTATTTAGTCTGAGTCACCCAACCCCCCCCCCCCAAAAACCCCCCAAAAAAACAAAACAATACATCCCAGAATGAGCAGAAAATTTGCACACATAAAAATACAACATGAATCTTAACAATTCCCAACCCCATAATCCTTTGTGCAGAACAAAGTGCTATACCGCAGCCCATCCCCTTTGGTTGCTACAATATTGTAGTGTTTCACTAACAAAGCGGAGAAAAGAGTGATTTCTCAAATCGATCGGTTTATTAACCCACTCAAGACAGCACCAACAGAAGCACACATACATGCAGCAATGTCTCAGTCAAGTACCCAGCGGGCAGCCCGCCCCCTTCTGCTCCACCAACCATAGGCATGCACAATAACCAAAGTAACATGCATCCCCGTTATTGGCAGAGAGCAGGGGAAATGATAGACTGACCCCGCTAATCCAGAACCCCCAACTGTACAGGGTCGCTTCATAACTACATCACCACAAAATTCCTCGCCCTCGAGGAACAGAGTTACCTCTCAAGATTCAACAATATCTTAATTCCTTCAAGAGAAAATTAAAGGGCAGAAGTTAAAATACAACCACATTTAAATCCACATGATGCAGTGAGAAAAATGCATTAAACCAAACTACTGGGGCAACTATACAACTGCCTGCTGCTTGAACTCCCTTTTTTTTACATAACAAATAACCAAAGTCCACCACAGTCCAGTCCCATTATCCCAAACTTTTTTTTTCTAAGCTAGGAATATCCGGGTAGACCAGGGCCCATTCTTGCCCGCTCCAGGAACCACGGGTCTCACTACCAACTATTTCTTATCCTCAAAGGGGTCAAATAAAGTCTCTGAAGTTACTTGGAGGCATCCTTTGCCTTCGTGGATGCACAGCCTGGGGGGCTGGAACAGGGAAGGAAGACTCAGCCACTGGAGGGGGGACAGAGCAAGAGGAGGTGGGTGACTCAGTCACTAGCAGGCAGCTACCACTCTGTGAGTCCAGGGACCAGGACAAGAGTGCCGGGGGAAAAGACGAGAAGGCTGGGGACACCATCACTGGAGCCCCTTGCGTTGTCAAAGGGAGGATGGCAGGGGAGTGAGCAGGCTGTGAGAGGGGAGGCTGGGGTGGTGATACCAGTGTCTCCGATGCATGTCAGGAAGATCCCCCTCTGTAAGGGGCCAGTCTGTCACTATGGAGTGCCACTTTCCTCCCCTTCGAAGGCACATGCGCCCTGTAAACAACCTCCCCCAACCTCCCCAGTACTCTGCAAGGACCCGTCCACTGCTTAGGGCACACTTTTTTTTCCCCCACTGAGGGCTGTAGACCCAGATCAGCTCTCTAGTCAAAAAGTGCCTCCTTTGTGCCCTCACATTATAGTTCTGTTTTTGCCTCACATCGGCACTCTGCTGCTGCCCCCGGGAAAAAACCGTGGGCTGACTCGAGGTGGTTCTGAAGCCTGCTGATATACTCAAGACCTGGGGAAATGTTTGGGGAATCTGGTGGCTGACCAAACGCCAACTCTGTTAGGATGCAGAACTCTCTCTCCAGCATGAGAAGGACAGGCGTGCAGGATGCGGTCTCCAGAATCACAGAGTGACACGCCATGAGCACCAAGGGTAGATGACCATTCCAGTCCTGCTGGTGCTGCGAAGTGAGGATGGCCAGCTGCTGGCCCAAGCAGAGATGGAATCTTTCCACCAAGTCATCATTCTGGGGCTGCAAGGGGGTGGTTTCAATCTTGTGTATGCCCAGATGCTCACACATGGAGGCAAACACCTGGGACTCAAAATTCCGCCCCTGGTCACTATGTATGGCATTCAACACTCCAAAAAAGCTGAACCTGCCCTCCACCAGGGCATCTATGATTGTCTCTGCCTCCTGGTCTTGGAGGGCTTACACCTCTAGCCATTTTATGACATAGTCTATGGTGGAAAGAACATAGCGGTTACCCCTGTCTGAGTGAGGCAGCAGACCCACTACATTCACTGTCACTCTTTTCATCAGGGCCCCCACTGGAAACTGTTGGAGTGAAGTATAGGAACGCCAAGGGGATCCTTACCTGAAATAAAGTACAGTGGTCAGAGAGGTTGCAAAAATCCTCAATGTACCTCATGCACTGACCCCAGTAGAAACCCTGGTGGAGGCGGTGCAGTGTCTTGGTAACTCCAAAATGCCCAGACCCTGCAGCACCATGCCTGGCTTTATGCACTGCCTCCGGTAGGCCCTTGGGAACCACCACCTACCACCTCTCCTCCCCTGTTTCTGGCTCATTCCACACCCACTGTAGTATACCTTGACACAGTCGCAGAGCCCCAAACTGTAACCACAGCCCCTTGGCTGCTATGGGGAACATTTCCACCTCTTCCCACAGAGGCTGAGTCTGTGCCTCCACCCACTGACATACAGGCTGAAGGTCAGCATCTCGCTCATGCTGCTGTCTGCATTCTGTCATGTCCACTGTCTGCAGCGCCCAGCAGATAAACTCCTCCACCTGTTGCACTGCAGCACAGCCTTCCTCCTCCTCAAACAGATCGCTCTCATGGGCCTCTCTCTGCTTGCACTAGTGGCACCTGTTTGTGGCACACGGGTGGTGTGAGAGGGCATCTACATTGGTGTAGCATGTCCTGGCCCTATGCTTCACATTGAAGTTGAAAGCCTGGAGCTCCTCGAACCACCTAGCAACCTGTCCCTCTGCCTCCTTGAATGTCATGAGCCACCGAAGAGCAGAGAAGTCAGTCCTTACAGTGAAGTGCAGGCCACACAGTTAGTATATGAAGTGCCTGATTGACAGCAGCACTGCCAAGAGAGCTCCCTGTGGGTGACGCAGTAGCACAGTTCAGTCTTCTCGAATGACTGGCTGAAGTATGCCAAAACTCACTCCCCTCGGGCCCCAACTGAGAAGGCACACCTCCTACATCCATGCCGCTAGTGTCTGTGTCTAGGCTGAACGGTAGGGTGTGGTCAGCTGGAGCAAGCACCAGGACCTCGGTCAGGGCACACTGAAGATTGCTCAATGCCCCCTGACATTGCTCGGTCCACACAAAGTCTCCATTTTTCTGCAGCAGCTGAAACAGGGGTGACGCAGTGCAGGAAACCTCCGGTAGTACGAAGCCAGACCTAAGAAGTTCTTCAGTTTTTTCTAGTTGGTGAGGGTGGGCCAGTCTGCGACAGCCTGAAGGTTCTCCTCCATGGTTCCAATTCCCCCCCCCCACCCTGTGCCCCAAAAAGGATACCTCTCTTTGCATAAAGTGACTCTTCTCAGAGTGCAGGTTTACGCTAGCTGCTCTGATTATTCTGACCCTTTCCAGTACCAGCTGCAGGGATCCCAAGGAAGCCTTGAATGAGCTGCCATGCACCAGATCCTCCTCGTCAAGTTAATTCAGGCACTGCTGTTGGGGAACACCAGCCAGTACCTTGTCCATCGATCTTGCGAAGGTGGCAGAGGCATTACAAAGTCCAAAGTTGAGGATCTTGAACTGCAACAACCCCCACCTACTGCAGAAGGCCCTCCTGGGTCTGGCCTCTGGAGTGAGAGATACCTGGTAATACCCACTGTGGAGGTCCAAGGAGGAGAACCAGCAGGACCCAAAGACCAGGTCCAGAGACTCGTTGATGCGAGGCAGGGGGTATCAATTTTTTTTGGTTTCCCCATTAACTAGCCTGTAGTCTGAGCAGAGCCGCCAGCCACCTTTCTTCTTGGGGACCATGACGACTGCTATTGCCCAGGTGCTGCCAAAAGGCTCGATGATATCTGCCTGCAGCATTGTCAACACGGCTTGATCACAAGCCCTCTGAGAAGCCAAAGGGAGGTAACGAGGGTGACACTTGATAGCCTGTGCTTCCCCATATGAATCTCATGCTGTACTAGGTGAGTCCTCTTTAGCTCCTCCTCACTCATGGCAAAACTGACATGGAAGTCCAGCAGCAGCTCCCACAGCTGCTAATGCTGCTGAGGGTCCAGGCTGCACCAGTTCTCCCTCCTTACCTCCCTTACTGCACACAGTGCCCCTTCTCCCCCGTCTGGGGCATCAAGGATGGGGCTGGAGCTGACTGTCTCATGCTGGGTGGTGAAGCGGGGAGTTACACTAGTCGGATTGAACAGGGGGAAAGGACATGGGGGGGCCTGAAAATAGTCTCTAATGAATTAACAGCTGGCATTAAAAGTCTGACAGGCGGCATGGTAGGGTTGTCAATGAGGGCCATAGTGACAGCAGGCCCCCCTTTGAAGCGCACCAATCCTCCAGCTGGCAGCCCATAGCCCTAAAAAAATACAAACCCAGTATGCACAACTCCTGCACCACAGCCATCTACACTGAGTGATGGACTGACCCCCGCCCCACCATCACAGTCAATATGCCTTTGCCTTTCAGAGGTGCTAGCCCACCTATGACTGTGTACAGTCACACAGTGGTGGGCGCAAACTGTGTCCCTCCAAGCACCACATCCAGCTTTATCAAAGTCACTGATGACCATTTGTCCACTAGAGCAGAGCAAGGCCCCCCTTCCAATGTGACAGGGACATAACAAGTGTTCCCAACATAGGTACGCCCCACCATCACGACAGGCTCCAGACATGTGTTATCATCTGCTTCTGGGGGGAGTGGAGCCTGGCTCCCCCGGCTATGCTGTTGGACCCTTCCTGCCGACAGGGAGGCTTGAAAAAACAGGGTTGGAGTTGGGATTGGGACCGGGGTTGGTATATCTCTCTCTACATGGGTCCTAGCTGCTTCCCTGAGCCCTGGCTTACTTGGGGAACTACCTTACAAAATGCACTGGTTGACCACACCCCCAGCAGACCCAAGGACCCGGGCACGGCCTGCATGCTGTATGCAGCGATACAGCCCTTATCAGTTCAGTCACTTTAGCCACCCATGCTGGCCTCTCTCCTCTGCAGAGCTCTCCACTGCAGCCCTCACCACAGGTAGGCTCTCCTTGTGACAGTTCACAGCAGCCCCACCCCACACATACTCCCTCTTTACAGCCATCCCCAAGGCCGCCTGCTAAGTCTGTGGATGCTGCGGCTGTACCTGGACATTGGGGAAGAGGGCTCTGATGAACTGGTCCCGTGACGGCTCACTGTGTAGCTCTGGGGGCATATGTGATCTCTATGTCATCGGCAAACAGCTGCAGCAGCTCCACAGATTTTCTGCATTGATTACTGAGTTCATTACGCAGGAGCTCAGGCTGTAAATACTGTCCTAACTGCTTGTGCAGGTCTCCCACTAAAGCCCCATAACTACTTCTGCTCTCTGAGCTAAGCAGCAGAAGACACGACAGAGCATCGTCCAAGAGGCACAAAGTCAGCCAGTGTGTGTGTGTGTGTGTGTGTGTGTGTGTGTGTGTGTGTGTGTGTGTGTGTGTTTGTGTGTGTGTGTGTGTGTGTGTGTGTGTGTGTGTGTGTGTGTGTGTGTATGTGTGTGCATTACCTCTCCGTGCGTTGTACCACAGTGAAGGTGTGCGGGTGTGTTCAAAACATCACAGTCGAATCCTTTCCTGTGCAGGATGAGAGCTGATTGGTCAGAAGGTCCAGCGCCCTCCTGATTGGCAGACAGAGAGACCAACAGATGAAGAGTCAAGCAGAAACTAAAAGTCTACATAGATGACTCACACTTTCGAAGTTCGTGTTCAGGTTAACAAGCTAACTTACTGCTTTGTACCCAGTCAGCTTATCAACTAGCAAACTTAACCCACAAAAGGCCAAGTAACTGACTAGTCGTTTGCTGTCTGTTGTGTATAGCTAGTACATGTCTTCTCGGCGTCTTTTATTCGTTGTGTGTCCTTTCCTTCAGTAGTGCAGGTACTGTTTGTCTGTAAATGTTATATCGGTGATTTATTTTGTCATTGAATGTGATATATCTTAATGTACGCGTTTATCTTTCTGCCCAGGCATGAGCCTTTCTGACGAATTCTGGCACACTTACAGCACTTTCAAGTTCAAGTTTAAATGATGTATTTAGAATACCATGAAATCCCTGTGCTCTGGCTCTCTCTACTTTACCATGCGGGACATGCAGACTAAGGACACAAGAACAAACCATCACCAAAAAAACAAAAAACAGACTATGTACACAATGAATTCATACATTATATACACAACATCCAATACACAATAACACAACGATGTAAGGTGCATATAGGTGCATCAGCTGTTCAGCAACCTGATTGCCTGTGGAAAGCAGCTATTCCTGGTTTCCGGTGGTGTCTGGACACTGCTTGGCATCTCCTCATCATATTCTTCATATATTTTATAATTCCATTATAATTGTGTTATCCTCTTTCAATGTTGTATTGTGTAAATTGTGTAAACACAACATCATTGCATTGTCCGTCTTGGGAGAGAGATCCTCCTCTCTTGCTCTCCCTGAGGTTTATTCCCATTTTTTCTCCCTGTTAAAGGGTTTTTAGGGAGTTGTTCCTTATCTGATGTGAGGGTCTAAGGACAGGATGTTGTGTTGCTGTAAAGCACCTTGAGGGAAATTTGAAATTTGTGACATTGGGCTAGACAAATAACATTGATTTGACTCGACTTGACTTGACTTACTGAGATGGGTGGTGTGTGATTTGATGCTCCGGAACCGTGTTTCGGGTGGAAGGAGTGACAACAGAACATGAGCGGGGTGGCTGGTGTCTGCAATGATGTTCTGGGCTTTCCTTTTGCAGTAAGTGGTATACATATTCTGAATATGTGGTAGTTCTGTGCCAGTGACTTTTGTGGCTGTTCTTACAGTCTTTTGAAGCAATCTGAGACCTGAGCTGTCAGGTTTCCAAACCACACTGCGAGACAGCCTGTCAAGACACTCTCCATGGTACTGCGATAAAAGTTCATAAGAGTTTTGGCACTCATACCAAAACTCTTGAGATGGCTTAGGCAATACAATCTCTGTTGTACCTTCTTCAGGATGCAGTTGGTGTTGACAGACCATGTGAGTGTGTCTGTGATGTGTAAACAGAGAAATCTAAAACTCCACAATTTAAACAGATGACCCATTGATGGAAACAGGAATGTGATTTACTCTAATGTTTCTAAAGTCAACAAGGTTTATTTTGTCTTACTGACATTTAGAAAGAAGTTGTTATCATGGCACCATCTCATCTCTCATCTCATCATCAGCCGCTTCTCCAGGGTCGGGTAGCGGTGGCAGCAAGCTAAGTAGGGCACTCCAGACATCCCTCTCCCCAGTAATGCCCTCCAGCTCCTCTTGGGGGATCTCAAGACGTTCCAAGAGCAGATTGGACATGTAGTCCCTCCAGCGAGTTCTAGGTCTACCCCGGGCTCTCCTCCCAGTTGGCCGTGCCCGGAAAACCTCCAAAGGAAGGCGCCCAGGAGGCATCCTAAACAGATGTCTGAATGACCTCAACTGGTTCCTTTCGACATGAAGGAGCAGCAGCTCTACTCCGAGCTCCGTCCGGATGTCCGAGCTCCTCACCCTATCCCTAAGGCTGAGGCCAGACACCCTACGGAGGAAAAACTAATTTCATCTGCTTGTATCCGCGATCTCACCCTTTCGGTCACTACCCAAAGCTTATGACCATAGGTGAGGGTTGGAATGAAGATTGACTGGTAAATTGAAAACTTTGCCTTCCGGCTCAGCTCCCTCTTCACCACAACGGTCCGGTACAACGTCCCCATTACTGCTGATGCTGCACCAATCCACCTGTCAATCTCCCGCTCCATGGGGGGTCCTGGAGGTCGTGTTCTGATGAACTCAACAAAACCACATCATCTGCGAAGAGCAGAGATGCAGTTCTGAGGTTCCCAAAATGGACACACTCCTCACCTTGGCTGCGCCTTGAGATCCTGTCCATGAATATTACAAACAGAATCGGAGACAAGGGACAACTTTGGCTCGGGTTCGCGTCCCGGCTGTGGTGGTTCCCAGCTGCCCCCCTGGGTTCACTGCATTGGCATCGGGGGTGGGGTGGTGAGACCGTGGGGCCATCAGAGGCGCGTGCACTGAGAGGCGTGGGGGGGCTGATGTGCTGAGGCGCGGGGGCGTGCTTCCCGAGGGAGGGGTGTAGGGTAGCGTGTACAGATGGATGGACTCGCTTGCCCTTGGCTGATGGGGTCGGACTCTTTAGTCAACTGGTTAACATAGTTGTCCATGGTGCGGGAGACTTGGGTTCGCGTCCTGGCTGCGGCGGTTCCCCAGCTGCCCCTGAATTCACTACATATGCACCAGAGTATTTGCACAGCTGAAATATCATTCTCTGTTGTAGTCATCTGCGGCAAAATGCAAAGAGCATATCCAAAGATTTCCCAATACTGATGTCAGTGCATTCTTGTGATATTTGGGGCTTTTTGCTGCTCGGAGCCATTCTTTGCTCCGTTCAACATCTGTTAGTAATCATGATAGCTTCTGCCCACTTCCTGCTCTCACTTCTTTCTGGAGTTGTTGCATCCAGGCACAATACAACAAGAAGTCATGTTTGCTGTCGATAAAACTAATCCAATTCAATTTATTTTGTGTTTTGGTTTTCTGATCGAAGAGTGAAGATTTTACGATGCCGTTCTTTGTACACAGAGCTGAAAGAAACGTCCATCTCCATGAACTGGGCGAGTTTTGGAAGAATTTTAGATTTGGTTTTCAGAAGCTCGCACGCAATGCATCCTGGTACATGTAGGCACTACCGGGATGGCTTTGTGACCATGAGAACTCAGATTTCTCAGTTAGCATAGCATGCACGATAGAATTTATTGCTTCAATTGACTACATTTGCCATCATTGGATATCCACATAAAATCTGGTGAAATGTTCCCCTTTAAAAACATATCAGTCACCTGACAAGCTAGCTAACAGACTAGATAACTAATCAACTGGTTAGCTACCAGAGCTAATTTCTTGGTTAATGAACCAGCCAACTTAGCTAGTGAGGCACTTCGGATGCTCACCAGTTAATGAACCACCCAACCCACCTTGTTCTGGATGGTGCGCAGGTTGAGTAGGTGCAGGTCACATGGCAGGGCTTTCCTGATTGGCTGATAGGAAGGGAGGAGGGGCAGGGAGGCCGCGGAGGAGGCGGGGTTGACAGCCATAGACAGTAGGGGTTGGAGGAGATGAAGAGAGGAGGCGTGGCTAATCAGTGATGGGTAGCTCACCAGGGCAACCTTTAAAGAGAGAGACAAACAGAGAAAGAAAAACCAGACACCGATCAAGACAGAAAACAAAAGTGTGAGATACATTGAGAAACAGAGAAAACCAGAGACAGAGAGAAACAGAGCAAAATAGAGAAAAAAAACCAGAAGAAAACTGACAAAAACAGAAAGAGAGCTTTACATTTATGTCTACGGTTCTCCACCAGGGACATGATCTCACTCTCTTATCTCTCGCTCTTCTCTTTCACTTCCTTCCTCTCTCCACTCCTATGCACCGTCTGTCTTTTGTTCTGTTCTTCATCTCTTTGAGGAGGTGAGTTTATTTCTGCTCTCCTAGTCCCCTTCTCCGTTCCGTCTTTCTATGAAGAGTTGAAAAGAGCTAGCTACCAGCAGTTAGCCATTAGCTCATTGTCGCTAACAGTCCTTTGGCATTTTCTTCATATTGGTGGATGACAATTCGCTATTATCCTAGTGCACAATGTAGCCACGTCTGCCTCTACTTCAATAGTTGGCCTATTGCTTTCTTCTTCTTATCTTCTTTGTAAGTGGATTTCAAAGCTAGCTAGCAGTTAGCTCCTTATTGCTAACCCTCTCAGTTCAAAGGACAGACTATTAGCCTTTAACTTGCTGTCACTGACCATTTCAGTCTTAACCTCATCTTTGACTCCCCCTCTCTCACTTCTTTCTCTCCTCCCTTCTCTGAGTAGTTCAAAGCAGCTCGCTACTAGTGGTTAGCTCTTTGGCGCTAACTCCTTTTGCTGTCTTAACATCCTCCTCCTCTTCCTCTTTCACCAGCAGTTCTTTCTCCAGGAGTTCAAGGAGGTAGCTACTAGCAGCTAGTCAAAAGCTCATTTTTACGAACTCTCTCCAGCCATTCTCACCTCTTTCTCTTGTCTTCTTCTCCTCTCCAGCAGGAGGCGGAAGCAGCTAGCTGTTAGCTTGTTATCGGTGACTCCCTGGCCAAGGCCCCGGTTGTCATCCTGCTGGAGTCGACGGTCCAATACAACCTCCAAATTTCCTTTACACAGAGAAATAGAGACGTTGACTTAATATTACCTGCAACCCCTGAGCTTCACCAAACAGGACAACCCAAATGAGAAACAATGGATGAACAGGTAAGTCAAACAGCTGCTCAGGGCAAGAGACACGACTTTTAAATCAGGAGACAATTCAGCCTACTGTGTTACCAGAGCGAATCTTAAGAGAGGTATCAAATCTGCAAAACATAAATACAAACTACGAATAGAGGAGGGCTTAAACAGTAACTCCAACCCACGGAGGATGTGGCAAGGCATCCAGGCCATCACAGATTACAAAAGGGTAAATTACACACAGCAAACGCCAGCCAACAATATTGTCAACCTAGCAGTGAAGCTGAAAAACTTCTTTGCTCCGTTTGACAAAGACGATAACCAACCTCCAGTAGGTTTCAGTCTGTTGGGCGACCCGCAGACTCTTGCTCTACACACTCCACAGCATCAACACACAGAAAGCAGTTGGGCCTGATTGTGTAAAAGGGCATGTACTCCAGGCCTGTGCTGACCAGCTAGTAGAGGTATTCACACACATGTTCAATCTCTCTCTATCCTTATGCAAAGTCCCCACATGCCTCAAATCCAGCACCATCGTGCCCGTTCCCAAAAAACCTGTGGTTTTTTCAAAATGATTTGAATGACTGGTAATCACATCACATACACTGTCCCAGTTGATCTAGACCAACACCAGTTTGCCTACTGGGCAAACAGACTGACTGAGGATGCCATCTGTGTGGCTCTAAATTCAGCCTCCTCTCACATGGAAAGACCCTGTTTTTCTCCCTGTTAAAGAGTTTGAGGCAAATTTGTAATTTGTGATATTGGGTTAAAATTGACTTAACTTAACTTGACTTGACCTGACCCCCCCCCAAAAAAACCCCCCCCAAAAAACAAAAAAAAAAACAAAAAAAAACAAGACCTACGACAGGATGCTCTTTGTTGATTACAGCTCGGCATTTAACACCATCATACCAAACAAGCTGGTCGACAAACTCCACAAACTAGGACTAACTCCCTCCATATGCACTTGGATATTGGACTTCCTCATCAACCACCCCCCGACTGTAAGACTGGGCAAGCACACATCCTTCACCCTCATCCTGTGTACCAGCGTCCCACAGGTCTGTGTACTGAGCCCTCTCCTTTATGCACTGTTCACACATGACTGCCAACTCAACCACAACTCAAACATTATGGTTAAGTTTGCGGATGATACGACAGTGAAATGCATCTTAGGATGCTTCATTTATGTATTTATTTATATATTATATTCTTTTAACTTGTTTGAATTTTTATCCTTCGCCTGGTCCTCTTGTGAGTCTGCATGCAAGGCCACGCGAGGGCGACAGTTCAGTGTGCATCAAGAGATGCACACTGAACCGTCTATTGTCTCTGACATAATGATGATTGCCATTTGTCTGTGAGTTTGGGTATGGTCTAGGTAGATTGTAAAACTGAATTGCCCTTCTGGGATAAATAAAGTTGTCTGAATCTGAATCATATCAGACAATGACGAAGCTGCACACAGGGAGGAGGTTCAGAACCTGATAACGTGGAGTGCTAACAACAACCTGGTCTTAAACACCAAGACTAAGGAGATTATCGTGGACTTTAGGACCTCCAAGAAGATCACACAGAGTCCCGTCCACATCAACACAGAGGCTGTGGAGAGAGTCCCCAGCTCCAGGTTGCTGGGGGACACCATCACATAGGATCTCTCCTGGGCTGACAACGCCTCAGCAGTGATGGGTAAGGAACAACAACGCCTTTATTTTCTGAGGAGACTAAGGAGAGCCAACCTCCCCCAAAAGCTGCTTGTCAACTTTTATAGATGCACCACAGAGAGCATCCTGACAGCCTGGTACAGCAGATGCACCAAAGCTGACAAAACAGCCCTCCAGCGTGTTGTTGAAACAGCACTGGACATTGCTGGAATTGAGCTGTCTTCACGAGAACATCTTCACTGCACCCGCTGTGTAAGGAGGGCTAACACATCATAAAATATATTACACACCCTGGACACCATCAGATGCAGATGGATTTTCTGTATCTTCTGCAGTACTTTGTAACTTCGTTTTAAAAGGTGCTATATAAATAAACTCTTACTTAAATTACTTACTTACCTACTTACATACATACTACTAGTACAACTAAAACTCCAACTGCCACCCACCAGATTTGAGGCTCGCCACTCCCAGTGACTGTCCCGTAAGCAGTGTGAGGCGCGAGTTCGAATCCTGGACATATGCCATGGTGGTCATCGGGTAGAAGTTAGCCTGTAGCGGCAGCTTGGCTAGCGTCCTACGGGGTTGAATCTACACACAGTACACACACAGTACATACACAATTCACAAAATGCACACAAAGTCAGTATTTAGTAACTGGAATAGCCTTAGCCTTAAGGCTAACTTGACTAGCTTCAAATTAACCTTAAGGCTAACTTGAAGCTAGTGTTGCGCAGTTGGATGTTAGCATTTCACAGTTGGATCCTAACCCCATTAGTCATTGTCATAGGTGGAATTATTTATATATTATCTAACTGTTAAGACTAGCTTTTGATGTTTTCTAACTTTTAAAGTTGTGGTTGAGTCTCAAACAACTCCCTAACTCAGTGGGTAGTGAATCACTATGCAGTGCACTGGATTTAGGGCCCTGATTAGGTTGCTGACTGGATGAACACTGAGATGCCTGGATGACTCACTGACATGTGACATCAGCATATTCTAATGACAACAGCTTCTCGGCAGATTGCTCACTGTGACGGGCCTGGTGCAGATTTGTTCTACTAGGCCATATTTTCACTTTTGTACTATATTTGTGCATGTAATTTCGTCATTGTAACTGATACAAGGGTGACAATAGTGACATACTACACAAACATTCCATTACAACAACACTGCAGCATAACCCAGTTTGTATGCAGGCTATGTATTTGATTGAATTTAGTAAAAGCGTGTCTTAGCAGAAGCCATGGCTCATGTAACGTGTGTTCAGTAGGTGGTCTCAAGCCCTATGGCATCTCGGTCTGCACATTAAGACTAAACATACGAATTATATTTTCAATATATTTTTTTTGTTTATTCATTTAACCTTTATTTAACCAGGAGGATCCCGTTGAGATTACAAACCTCTTTTTCAAGGGAGACCTGGCCAAGATAGGCAGCACAGTTTCAAAATCACACAGTTGCAAAATTACACATTTGAAAACACAAACAAAAGACAAAAAATTTAGAAAAAAAGTAAATTACAAGCAGATTATAAAAAACAAGTACATGTTGTGAAATCAGTTTCAAATACTCTCAATTTGGATTTAAAACGGCTCAGTGAGATTAACTCTGTAAATTTCCAGTCATTCTGCAACATATTCCAGGTTAAAGGTACAGAATGAACAAAAGCCTTTTTACCCAATTCAGTGGGGGCATATGGAACAGAAAGCAACACATAGTCAAGACAACGAAAGGAATAAGGGCCAGCACTTCTTAGTGCAATTATGCATGCATTGTTCCAATTCAAAGAATTTGCTGTTTCTATGCTTGTTCTTCCTCTTTGCAAGAAGAGCTGGTCAAGCAAGAAAACATCAATATAGGAAAAAAAGCACAGTCATCCCGTATGTTTCTGGGGTCTCCGAGAAACTCAGGAGAATTTTCAACAAACACCGCATCCTGGTATACTTCAAACCCAGCAACACACTCCTACAAAGACTGGTTCATCCCAAAGACCGTGTACCACACACCCGGAAAAGCAATCTGGTGTATGCTGTACAATGCAATGACGAGTGCACTGACCTATACATAGGAGAAACCAAACAACCACTACACAAACGGATGGCCCAAAACAGAAGGCCAAACTCCTCAGGACAAGACTCAGCAGTCTATCTACACATAAAGGAGAAGACACACTCCTTCCAGGACAGCAACGTACACATTTTGGACAGAGAAGATAGATGGTTTGAAAGAGGGGTGAAGGAAGCCATCTATGCGAAAATGGAAAAACCATCCCTCAACAGAGGAGTCTGCTACACCACCTATCTCCCACTTACAATGCCGTCCTTTCATCTCTACCCAGGAGACTCAAGAAGCCTAGCCTCCAAGAACAACAGTTGGTCACTAACGGCTCCAACCACTCTCATGACCACTGAACAATGAAGTCGAAACTAACACCCCCAATGACCATCGCTGCTAAACAAATGCAAATCAATAGCTGCGATGGCCAAACATCGGTACACAAAGAGCCACTCATCTATATGGCTCTGACAACGACTCCTAGAGGATAAATTCTGAGTCTCATCAGCAGCCAATCGGACTAGCTTGGTCTAGTCTGAAAGGCACGAACTGAGGAAGCCTCTTGGATGAGAGGCGAAACGTCTTCACGGATATATACCACGTCCAGATGCACTTGATTCAACTCCTTTGGATGACCATGACCTGGATGAATGAGAACAGCATGACAAGCCTTAAACATTGCAGCCAAGTGAGCATAATGACACTGAAAATACACGTTTGCAGAACAAAAAGCTTTATTGTTGTTGAATAAGAGAAAAAAATGCATGTAAACTGAACAAATTACTCTGGAATATATGTATAATTGCCGAACCTCGGATCCACGAGGAACAATGTGGATTCCGTCCTGGCTGTGGAACAACGGACCAATTCTTTGCCCTTGCGGAAGTGCTGAGGGGGGCATGGGAGTTTGACCAGCCAGTCTACATGTGTTTTGTGGACTTGGAGAAGGCTTACGACCGTGTACCCTGGGGCACTCTGTGGGGGGTACTGCGGGAGCATGGGGTACCGGGGCAGTTGCTACAAGCCATCCGGTCCTTGTATAACCAAAGTGAGAGCTGTGTCCGCATTCTTGGCACAAAGTCTACACATTTTCGGTGGGTGTCGGACTCCGCCAAGGTTGTTGCTTGTCTCAAATTCCTTTTGTGATATTCGTGGACAGGATCTCAAGGTGCAGCCAAGGTGAGGAGTGTGTCCGTTTTGGGAAACTCAGAATTGCATCTCTGATGTGGTTTTGTTGGCTTCATCAGAACGTCACCTTTGGCGCGCATTGGGGCGGTTTGCAGCTGAGTGTGAAATGGCCGGGATGAGAGTCAGCACCTCTACGTCTGAGGCCATGATTCTTTACCGGAAAATGGTGGCTTGGGGATGAGTTGCTATCCCAACTGAAGGAGTTCAAGTATCTCGCGGCCTTGTTTACGAGTGAGGGTAGGATGGAGTGGGAGATTGACTGACGGATTGATGCAGCATCAGCAGACATTGTACCAGACTGTTGTGGCGAAGAAGGAGCTGAGCCAGAAGACAAAGCTCTCAATTTATCAGACCATCTTTGTTCCAATCCTCACCTATGGTCATGAGCTTTGGGTAATGATCAAAAGGGTGAGATCACGGATACAAGCGGCTGAAATAAATGTCCTCCATAGGGTGTCTGGGCTCAGTCTTAGAGATAGGGTGAGGAGCTTTGACATTCGGAGGGAATTTGGAGTAGAGCCGCTGCTCCTTCCCATCGAAAGGAGCCAGTTGAGGTGGTTCAGGCATTGGATTAGGATGCTTCCTGGGCGCCTTCCTTTGGAGGTTTACCGGGCACAGCCAACTGGGAGGAGGTCCCGGGGTAGACCCAGAACTTGCTGGAGGAACTACATGTCCAATCTGGCCCCAAGAGGAGCTGGAGGGTGTTGCTGGGGAGATGGACGTCTGGAGTGCCCTACTTAGCTTGCTGCCACCGCGACCCAACACCGGAAAAGCGGCTGAGGATGACATGAGATGAGATTATATATATATATATATATATATTGTCTTGTACTTTATAGTACTTATATTAGTAATGAATGGACCGGAGACCAAGGCATAACATTAACCTTTTACTAGGCATATCTTCAAGTCTCAACACTCACGCATGCTTGCTCATTACATATCAAAACCTGCTCGCTACATCTCCCCCTTTTAAACTGATACTTTCAGGATCTTTACAGAAAAATTAAATCATATGTTAATAAAGCCTAATGCTGATTTTCCAACAAGGCAGGGGAACAGCTGGCACCTTAAACATCTCTGTAAACGTGAGCATATGTAAACTGGTTAAATGAACTTCACATTTCGCATCTCATATCTAGACACACATTTCACATCTCATATCTAGACACACATTTCACATCTCATTTTCCTTTTTTTCGACCTATGAACATATCAAGACAAGTACATAACCTACCTGAGAGGTAGGGTAGACTACCTGATCCTCTCTGTTGTGGTATGGAGGTTATTCTGCTCCGTGTTTACTCACAACACTAAACTACAAATTCAGTCTTTTAACAGGCTTGACTGCCCTGCCAACTCTGGCGTGTAGTCCAGAGTCCGCCTGGCTTCCAGATGGTGAAGGCACTACTCCCAAATGAGAACGGTTTCTTCGGAGACTGCCTGTTGAGGTTTGGATCACGTATGAACGTGGTGTCCCTGCTGATCCAGAGACGACTCCTGTGTCCGTATCCAAACTCTCTGACCTGGCTGGAGTGGTGGTGTCTCCCGTGCTCTATGTCGTCTGTTGTATCCTTCAGCCTGTTGTCTTTTAAGCTCCTGCTTTCAACTGAAAAGCTCTCAAGTCTGGCCATGGTGGTTTGAGAGTGCGTGGACACACCGGAAGGGGTGTTTGGATGTTGCGCCCCATCAGGAGCTGTGCCGGTGATACTCCATGGGCAAGAAGAGTTGCTCTGTACGCCATAAGCGCTTTGTGAGGGTCCTCACTCTTCTGCAACAAGGATTTCACAGTCTTTACTGCATGTTCAGCTTCCCCATTGCTTTGCGGGTAACGGGGGCTACTGGTAACATGTTGAAAGTTGTAATCTTTAGCAAAATCTGCGAACTCTGCAGCAGCAAACTGTGGTCCGTTGTCACAATCACAGCTGTTGCTGAGGTGCTTGTTAAATTGGCAACCTCAATGTATCTTGAATAGTAATCAGTGACTACTAAATACTGACCATTCTTCCACTCAAATAAATCAGCTGCTAGCCGTTCCCATGGGCGTGATGGCAAGGGTGTGGTCATCAGAGGTTCTGTGGCATTTTGACTCTTTTTAGCACAAATTTCACACTGACGTACCTTCTCTCTGGTCTGTTTTGTCAGCCCAGGCCACCACACTGCTTCATGGGCCCTGATTCCCTGGTGACCCTGGTGAATTTTGTCCAAGATGTCCTGTTGCATGCTTGCTGGAATCAGTATTCTCTTTCCTTTCATCAATAGGCCATCCATCATCAACAGGTCGTTTCTGTATTGCCAGAAAGGCTTTAACTGTGGCGCAGAACTGCTTCTTTCCCATCCTGTGTAGATCAGGGAGGACAGCTGCTTAGACACTGGATCTTCTTGTGCTCTTCTTATTTGTAGCAACTTCTCAGGTGAGGCCGGGAGTTGCTGAATGACCTCATTGATTTGAGCTGTGACGTTGTTCCGAAGCGCAAGGTCTTCCTCTGTTGCAGTACGCTGGAGTGGAGCTCTTGATAGAGCGTCAGCTGCAATAAGATTTTACCCTGGTACATGTACGATTGAGTAGGAAAAACGCAGATGTCTCAATCTGAAGCGCATTATAAGAGGCGGGATGTCATCCAGCGGCCTTGAGCTGAGAAAACTGATTAACGGTTTATGGTTGGTTTGCATCACAAAGTGTAGGCCCAGGAGGTAGGTTTCAAATCTTTCACAAGCCCAGGGGACAGCAAGGGCCTCCTTTTTCAATTTGGGCATATCTGTGCTCTGTTTCAGTCATGCTGCGAGATACAAAAGCCATTGGCCTCCAGTCTCCAGGTTCTTGAAGCTGAGATAAGACCCCTCCTAATCCGTAAGATGATGCGTCTGCTGACACCCTGGTCGGTTTCTCTGGAGTGTACTGGGCAAGGACAGTAGATGAACTGAGCTCATTTTTCAACTTTTCGAAGGCACACTGCTGTGCTGCTCCCCACATCGACATGTTTTCTGCTTTCAGGAGTTCTATGATTGGCCCAGTGAGCTCTGCGATGTAAGGAGAGAATTTCCCCATATAGTTGACCATCCGCATGAAGCGTTTTACGTCAGCCACATCTTTGGGTGGTGGCATCTCTCTAATTGCCCTAATCTTCTCAGGATCTGCTTGTATGCCCTCTGAACTGACGTGTCCGAGAAATTTGACCTGCTTCACTGCGAACTGACATTTGTCATTCAGAGTTAGGCCCTGCTGCTGCAGTCTTTGCAACACTTGATGCACCCTGTCATCATGCTCTTTGGGCGTAGCACCGAACACCAGGATGTCATCCGCATGACACAATGTTCCTTCTAGGCCGTCAAGCATCTGCGTTAAACGCTTCTGAAAGTGTTCTGGCGCGGATGATATTCCAAAGGGGAGCTGATTAAAACAATAACGGCCAAATGGTGTGATGAAGGTGGTGAGTGGGGCTGAATCTTTGTGCAAAGGCACCTGCCAAAAACCGGCAGTGGCATCCAGTTTGGAAAAAATCCTAGCCCCAGCTAGCTTAGCTAGCGTCTCATCAACAGCTGGAAGAATATGTCGCTCCCTGCACACATTTCATTTTCGTTCAGGCGGGTTAGGTCGACACATATTCTAATTTTTCCATTAGGTTTTGGTACTACGACCATTCCTGAGCACCACTCTGTAGCTTCCTCTATGGGAGAAATAACGCCCATTTCCTCCATCCTTTTTAACTCTTCTTGAACCTTTCCTCTTAAGGGCAATGGCACACAGCGTGGCACAGCGAGGGCAAAGGGAGTGGCATTTTCTTTTAATTTAATTTTGTATTCTCCCTCTAGCTTACCTAAGCCTGTGAAAACTCTGGGATATTGTTCTTTGTAGCTTACCTCAGCTTTTGTGATAGCTTTAACGAGAGTCAACTCAGAATCTAGCTGTAACTTCTCTGAAAGTCCATGGTCTCTGATCATCTCGTCTTGGAGAATTCCATACTGAAATGTTTATCGAACGTTTGCTTTACTTTTTCATAATTTTTCTTGTCCTCATCCGTCAGTGCTAACATGTTCAGAACGTCATCCGCCATGTCTCCCATAGTGTAAACTAGCGAGTTAACTTGATACTCTTGACTCTTTGCATTTAGTCCTGCTGCTGCTATGCGGAATCTTTCAAAACGTCGGATCCAATTAGGCCACTACCAAAGTCTCCGAAGTCAAATGCTTCAGGCGGACTTACTGAAAATAGAGAATCCATTCTGTTTTACCTTCCGGATGCTCCTCTCAAACGTTGTATCAACGCAGCTCCACGTTAGCGTTAGCTCTGCTAGCTCACTCGGCAGATTCAAAAGTTCCTTTCTCACGTAGTCAAACTGCACGGAACATTCCGGTCACTTGCGTCGGGTGATTGTATTTATCTCAGAGGCGAGGACGACGACTTCTGACACCATGTCTTGTACTTTATAGTACTTATATTAGTAATGAATGGACCGGAGACCAAGGCATAACATTGACCTTTTACTAGGCATATGTTCGAGTCTCAACACTCATTACATATCAAAACCTGCTCACTACACACACACACACACACACACACACACACACACATATATATATATATATATATATATATATATATATATATATATATATATATATATATATATATATATATATATATTGTAACGATCACAGATGAATAGTCTCGCTAGCCCTTGGCTAATGGGTCAGACCCTTTTGTCAAGAAGTTAGCGATGTCGCCCGCGGTGCGGGAGATACGGGTTTGCGGGTTTCCTGTGGTTTTCCCCCCGAATTCGCTACATTGGTGTCAGAAGTGGGATAGGCTCGCTAGCCCTTCGCTAACGGGTCGGATCCTTTAGTCGACTGGTTAATGTTGTCGCCTGCAGTGCGGGAGCCACATGTTCGCATCCTGGCTATGGCGATTCGCGGGGACGTGAATCCCGAAGGAAGGGGGCAATGTAATAATTACGGATGAATAGGCTTGGTAGCCCTTGGCTAAAGGATCAAACCCTATATTTTTGAATTCGCTACATTGGTGTCAGAAGTGGGATGGCGAGATCGTGAAGGACCGCGAGGCCATCGGAAGCGCTTCCCGAAGGAGGGGGGTAGCGTAATGTTCATGGATAAGTACACACGTTAGCCCTTAGCTAACAGGTCGGGCTCTTTAGTTAAGCGGTTAGCGATGTCGCCCGCGGTGCGGGAGATACGGGTTCGCGTCCCGGCCGCGGCAGGTCCAGTGGTTGCCCTCTGAATTCACTACAATATACGTGTATATATATAGTGTTTTTTATTTATTTAATTGTTTGCTTTTTTTGGGAAACTGACAATGGTTTGATAAAAATGCTCAAGTAACGAGGAACGGAATATCAATATGGATGTAGGAAAAAAAATCCATGTAATACATAGCAGTACTAATGTGATTCAACAAACAAAATAATTAAACATTTCTTTGTTGAATCACATTAGCAGCAGATGAGTGCGCAATGCACGAAACAAGGTTGTACTGCTATGTATCACATGTTTTTTCCAATATATATAGATATATCTATATATATACCTCTTGCTATGGCTATAAATGTTGAACATCTGCCTGTGCTGTCTAGTAATGGGGATAGTGATAATGCAGAAAGGTTGGACTGGTCAACTCTTACAAAGGAGGACATCTTAGCCTATCATGCCCGTACAGATGAAACCTTGGGTAATATACATCTACTTAGAGATGCAGTTATGTGCAGAGACATTAATTGTAAGGATATGAGGCATATGATAGATATCTGCTGCATGTATGATGATATTGTTAGTGGTCTGTATGAAGGTAGTAAGCCCTACTACAAGTATAAAAATAAGACACATAACATCAGGTCTGGTTGGAACAAGTATGTAGCTGGGTATCATGAAGAAGCACGTGAAGCCTTTAAATCATGGGCTATGGCAGGCAGACCCAGACAAGGGCCTGAGCTTGAGCACAAGAAGCTCACTAATGCAAGATACAAGTACACCATTCGTTTCATCTGTAAAAATGAGCAAGCCATGAGGGCAGATTCCATGGCTAAGAAGCTGCTAAGAAATGATCCTGCTAATTTCTGGAAAGAAGTGAGAGCTCTAACAACTATAAAACATCTCTACCATGCACTGTTGATGGTATCTCTGATACACACAATACTGCTGAGTTATGGCAACAGCATTATATTACCTTATTCAACTGTGTCCACAGTGATCTGTATAAGGGGGGCAATATTGAGGGCGATGATTCAATGGTGATCATGTCACACGAGGTGTACCAAGCTATAAACAAGCTGTCTGTTAACAAGGCAAGTGGCTTAGATCATATTACTGCTGAACACCTTAAATATGCCAGTCTGAGGTTAGCTCCTGTCCTTGCTATCTGTTTTACTGGCTTTATGTCCCATGGCTTGTTACCAGACTCAATGTTGTCTGTACTGTTAGTGCCAGTCATTAAGGACAAAGCTGGTAAAGTATGCAGCCTAGAGAACTACAGGCCTATAGCTCTAGCCAGCATACTGTCAAAAGTCCTAGAAAGAATCCTGCTGGATAGAGTGCATGAATTTACCAACTCCACAGATAACCAGTTTGGTTTTAAAGCTAAACATGGCACTGACGTATGTATATATGCCTTAAAGGAAACTGTAAACAAATACAGAGGCCAAAACTCACCGGTTCTTATGTGTTTTATTGATGCTTCTCAAGCTTTTGATCGTGTTAATCATAGAAAGTTGTATGTTAAATTGAGTCAAAGAGGGGTGCCTAAATACATTGCGAGAATTCTGGTTTATTGGTATGCCTACCAGACTATGCAAGTGAAATGGGGTAATAGTGTTTCAGCCCCATTTGGGGTTAGCAACGGTGTCAGGCAAGGGGGACTTCTCTCTCCAGTTCTCTATAATCTATATATTGATGGTTTGTCCGAGCAGCTGAAAGCCTATAACACTGGGTGCATGATGGGTAATACCTTGGTGAACCATATTATGTATGCAGATGATCTTGTCATTCTTAGTCCCTGTAGCGCCGGTCTCCAGCAGCTCCTTGATATATGTTCTGTGTATGGTGTGGAGCATGATATCAGATACAGTGCTAGTAAGAGTGTTGTCATGATCTGCAGAACCAAAGAGGTCAATCCTCTAAAATTTCCTGATTTTAAATTGTCTGATAATAATCTTGTGGTATGTAATAAGGTGAAATATCTTGGACATTATATCACTGAACAAATGACAGATGATGACGATATTTATAGGCAGTGCCGCATAATGTATGCAAAAGCAAACACTCTGTCATGCAAGTTTGGTATGGGTTCAGTTAGTGTGAAGATGTCTCTGTTCAGAGCCTATTGTACAACACTCTGTACTGCCTCCCTGTGGTCAAACTATAAAAAAGCAAGCTTACAGAGGCTTCAAGTAGCTTATAATGATGCTATGAGAATACTAGTAAAAAGACCTAGATGTTGTAGCGCAAGTGAAATGTTTGCGGCTGCAAGAGTCAGTGCCTTTCAGGCTCTTCTAAGACATATTGTGTATACATTTATTTGCTGGCTCAATGACTCTGATAATGTAATCATCAAGAGTTTAACTAATATAAAGTTCAGTGCCACACGCTACCAGTCCCGGCTGTGGGACCACTGGTATAGCTGCCTTCTTTTAACACACTGACTTGTTCCATTTATGTTATTTTATTGTGTTTACTTTGTGTATTGTCTAGGGATTGTCTTTTACCTATTTGTCTTTGTCTGTTATGGACCCTGAGTCTGCAATAAAGTTTGAATTGAATTGAATATATATATATATATATATATATATATATATATATATATATCTGATGAGTGCGAGATGCACGGAACAGGCCTGTACTGCTATGAATTTAAATCTTTTTTCCTGTATCCGTGTTGATGTTCCGCTCCTCATTAGTTGAGCACTCACAACACCATTGACGGTTTCGGAAAAAATGCTATATATATATATATATATGTGTGTGTGTGTGTGTGTGTGTGTGTGTGTGTGCATGCGTTACCCACTTGGACACACATAAGGAATGTCCAGGTGTGCATAAGTTGAAAATGATCTTTCATTTCTCTTTCTGACAATACAGAGACACAATCACATCATCAGCTAACGCAGCTGCACTCCCGGCTGTGTCCCTCTAGGTCACGCCCTTCTGCAACTTCCCCAAAGGAGCCCTAAGCTGCCCAAAGTGCCTGTGTGAGCTTTACTCATTGTAACCATGACTCATCTAAAACATTACAGATATTGTTGCAAACGAATATTTATCAGGTTATGAACAAAACTAAAAATGCTCCATGCGAATGAGGGCGGTCCAGTGTCCACTGCCTGATATGTCCAACATTACTGTGGGTCCCACAGTCTCCCCTCCAAAATGAATGAATTTCCCAGAGCACTGACGTCTTCAGCTGGTGAGTTATAGCGGGAGGGTTTATGGGAGGCAGTCTGTTGGGATACTCTGTGCAGTGACAGTCTTTGACATGACATACACCTCCCTCTTTATGTCACGCGTCAGCAACACACATCACTGGCCAGGTGATATCTGAAGCGCTACTCTGCTCCTTCTGTGGGCTATATATCTCACACTGAAAGGTTTCGACTCTACATATTTCTACCCCATAACCCAGACCCACATGCACTACTATATGCCTCACACATCCCAGTATCCTTCTATGTGTCAGTACTCGGGTTTCTGGTACTCTACTTATTAATTAACATGTATCAATGTTGAGAAGTGCTTCAATTTTCCATTCATTTTTCTCTAGTCTAAAATACTATGGACTCTTGCTAAACTGCACAATAAACTCAACATGTAACTATGAACTTGTGCCTTCAACTCTGAACTGTAGATATCACTTATGTCTGTACGTGAACAATGGTTGACCTAATGTGTTGTATGTGAGTGCCTTGGGTGGGTTTCTTTGTCGAAAAGGATATTTTCTTGTGGGAGATGACTGCGGCCCTGGGTCCCCCTCACCTGCTTCATCAGATGACAACAACAGTTTATCTCATCTGCTTCATCCGTTGACGCCTCTCGCTCAGCCGCTGCCGTTTCTCCATTCTCCACCTCTGATTCATCACCCTCATCTGGAAACTCATCTTCCTCGCCGCCTTTCTCCAGTTCTCTGTCAGTTGCTCGTGGCTGAAATTCCTCCACTTCCACTCTTAGCTGACTTCCGACCTGGTCGAGGGACTCTCCTGGTCATGTGGTGATGCCTCTCCAGTTACTTCCATCCTCTGAACTACTGTCAGGGTCTCTGTCCTGTTTCGCCTGCCTTTTACTCTTGTGGTTTGTGTTTGGCTTTCTCTTTTCCATTTCCTTTCTCTCCAGGCTATCTTCTTCCACAGGTAGGAAATCAAAAGGGCAATAATGGGTTCCTGTGCAAGACAAGACTCTAGTCTTTCCTGAGTGTTGTGTTCTATGCATACGCCAGTAGGTGGCACCAATGTTATGAATGCCCTGTTGCGTGTAACGTAAGCCAGAGGGGAAGAAGAGATTAAGAAACGACTGATCAGTGCTACTGTGCTCCGTGCTTTACTCACTTACTTATACATACACTGCTTACACAACACACTTCCAAATATAACAAATTGCGACGAGATCTGTAACCACTATACTGAAGATGGCTGCAGTTACACCTTTATCTAAACTTTTTTTTTTTTTTGCCATGTCCTGGTGAGCCTCCGCTGCCATTCAACACGTGGTTGAAAATGTTCCACAACTATCTTCAAGTGGTTGCAACGAACACAGACGACTGGCTGGATACTCGGAAACGAGCATTACTTCTACACTGCCTGGGCCCTCAGTCCCAAGGTCGGACCATGGAAGGTGCTGTAAAAGCTTTAGAAGCACATTTTACTCCACGTCGGAACATAGTGGCTGAACGTCATGCCTTCAGAAAGCACGTTCAAGCTCCCAATGAATCTGTGCTACAGTACGTTGCAGCATTAAGAGACTTAGCATCTACATGTGAGTTCATAAACTTGGATGAAATGCTACGAGATCAGTTGGTGGAAAACATTTTAAACCATCGCGTATGAGAGAGACTGCTCCTAGAACCAGACTTAATGTTGCATTACAATTGCAACACAGATGGAAGCCATTGCTAAGCAAGCTAAGCTCATTGCTGGTGAGCGCCCAACACCCGTGCAAGCTTTGTCTGCACATAGCGCTGCATGCCACCATCGCAAACCGCCGAAGCCTCCGTCTGCATCGCTGGCTGCTCCTTCTCATCTTGCTCCTTCTCGTCCTGCTCTGCCTCGCCCTGCTGCTACTGTTTCTTCTCGTCCTACATCCAACCGGACCTGCTACTGTTGTGGATCTGATCGACATCTTGCAAACGATCCATCCTGCCTCGCTGCTTCTGCTCAATGTAAGCATTGCAACAAGACTGGACATTTTGCACGAGTGTATTGGTAATCTCGAAAACACTCTGTGCATGACATTTACTTGCCTGAAGTTCAAATTCTCTACTTGCATGAACATAGAGTATCTGGCTGTCTCTCCTGCCTGCTGCCACTGACACGTTTGTGGAAGCTGAACCGGAGTTTGTAGCTTTGCTTTCTGCTGCTGGCTTGTCTGCCGCCTCTCCGGATGAGTTTGCTGCTGCCTCTGCTTCCTGCCCTGAACTGAGAGCTTTACTCTCACAGATCATGGATAGTTGGCCTCCTTCCTCTGCTACTGTAAGTACAGTCCTACATCCATACTTTCGTCTGCGTGATGAACTGACTCTGCAAGACGATTATGTTTTCCAAGGCGTAAGACTCATTGTTCCTGTCTCACTGCATCACACCTAGGTCGGGCTGGCTCACGAAGGCCATCAAGGCATTGTGAGAACTAAACAACGCCTCTGCGAAGTCCACTGATGGACTGGAATGGATGACCTGATGAACACACAGATTAAGAGTTGTCTCTTGTGCCAGTCTTCAGACAAGACAGCTGCTCCCTCTGCTGCGCCGTTACAACCCATACAGTTTCCATCAGAGCCGTGGGAAAAACTAAGCGTTGACATGGTTGGTCCTTTCGAGACTGCTGTTTGGGACTGCCACTTTGCATTCACACTGACTGACTATCACAGTAAGTGGCCTGAAGTAGCATTCACGGCCTCTGCTACTACTGCAAACATCATTGCTTTTCTTACATCAGTCTTTAGTAGATTAGGTAATCCACATATCATCATGTCTGATAATGGATCTCAGTTCTTGTCCACGGAATCCACTGCATTCATAAAAAACCGCGACATACTCTATGTCTGCATTTCAGTGTACCATCCAGCTGCAAATGGAGCAATTGAACACTTTCACAGTGTACTCAAGTCATGCATCCAGTCCGCTATCCTGCAAGAGAAGCCGTGGAAGACTACAGTCACAGACTTCCTACAAGTTTAACATGCTAATCCACATGCCACCACCGGAGTATTTCCATTCGAGCTACTACATGGCAGGGAAATGCGCACATGCCTCAACATTCTCACCCCACCACTGACGAACACCGACTCTGATGTGCTTCGTCAGAGTCTCCTTTCGTCAGGGAAAAATTAAAGCCTACACTGACTCCAGACGTGGAGCACGATTGCCTGTTTTCAAAGAAGGGGACAGAGTGCGCATAAGAAAGCCTACACATGTTCCTAGGGCGCACCCGCAATACACTCAGCCATTGCAGATTAGAAAGAAAATTGGCACATGCACTTAACTATCGGCTGATGGCAAGAAATGGCATGCATCCAATCTAGCTAAAAGTCATGCACTTGCTTTGCCTCCGTTCCTGAACTTCTCCGTCCCTGAACAGGACAACACTGAAGCCATGAACACTCGCACAACCCCTGCTCGTGTCAGACGACCAACCAAAGGTGTTCTGCGTGAGCCATGGACGCCACAGTATTCTTCTAGCTTGGAAAACAGCTTATTCTCGAATTCCATGCTCCGATCATGGTGCAACTTGGCAAGAAATCCAAATTGGAGTACAAAGTCTCCAAAGATCTTTTCAGCAGGGGGTTTTGATGACTTGTTGGTACATGCGTATGCCTGGGCAAAGCGCGTGACATGATCTATAACAACTAAGATGTACTGATATCCCCTTTTATAGCTTTTCATATGCAGATAGTCCATTGAAACTGCTGCGGTTACATCGCCCCGACCTGCCTTCCCGGCACGTTCAAGCCACTCGCCCAGCTCGGACGTGCCGGAAACATCCGAGCACTCAGTTCACGCTCTGAGGAGACGAGCGCTGCGCTGCACCAGGTGTTTGCCATTATCTATCAGGCACACCTGCGGCAATCACGCAGCCCTCTACAATAAGTCTCCCAGAACGCTTCTCTGTGCTTCTATGTACCGAACCCTGCGGTAAAGCTCTGACAAGCCTATTCCAGTGATTTTCCTGCTTACCCTTTTCTCGTGCCTATTCCCATACTGTTGTTTTGTTCCTCAGTATCTAACTCCTGCGTTCCTGTTTTTTTGTGTTTCGTCTCACTGTTTTTGTTTCCCTCAAGACCCTCCCTCCGCGACTTCCACAGCTCCCTGCATCTTCCTCGCTCCTCGTCCCCAGTGACCATCATGTTTTCTCCGGACCTCTCCAGCGATCTCCCTCCACGTCTCTCTCTCTGGACTCCTCCCTTCGAACTTGACTTCCTGGATCTCGGACCCGGACTTCCTCAGACACTCCCCTCGCTCTACGAATTCGGACTTTGGTAGCCAGGCGCATGCACATCGTCACAACAACCCCCACCTGAGATTACCCTGTTATCCCTGTGGCAGTGTTGTTTATCTTCCTGCATTAAAATCGCCTTCAGTTTTTCTCGGTGCTCTGTGTCTGTCTGTCCTTTGGGTTTCGCTACACTGGCCTCTGGTCTTCATTTGTGATACGTAACAGAAAAAATCTCAATGGGGTATGTGGTGACTACATTGACCAGCGGTGCTCTTGTTGGCTTGTTCGGACGTGTCTGTTTCAGGCAGCTACACACCTTGGTCACATAATGGTCCACATCTCTTGGCACATGTGACCAATAGAATAGGATCACGTTGCCCATCCCTGGTTTAGAGTCATCACTGTTTTATTAGACTTAGTCATAATGGCCTTGAAACAATTGCTCTTAAATGTAAAACGTTTCCTTGGTTAATCTCTCAGCTTTTCTTAGGGCGAACTCTTCGGCGTTCTTTGTTGAAATGTTTTTAAGCATAGGACTTCATATGACTACACTAAAATGAGGTTTTTAAATGCAGAAAAATGAATGTGGGGTGTCAGATTCACTCTGCCAACGTTGATCAAAAACCATTTGATTCTTATCAAACTTCGATTTGTAGTGTTATTACTGAGTGTCAAGGGGTGCGTGCATTATTCTGCAGAACTGATTGTTGCTGCAGTCGTAGTACAACCATTGGCAAGGACCATCAAGATTGGAGCAGCAAGGCTACTAACATAGAGGTTAAATCAAAGACTCATATAGTCCCGTCTAACCCTAACCCTAAGACTCATATAGTCCTGTCTAACCCTAACCCTAATACTCATATAGTCCTGGCTAACCCTATCCCTAAGACTCATATAGTCCTGTCTAACCCTAACCCTAAGACTCATATAGTCCTGGCTAACTCTAACCCTAAGACTCATATAGTCCTGTCTAACCCTAACCCTAAGACTCATATAGTCCTGTCATTGATGATTAAACAAAGTTTTATGACGAGTGCTGGCACAGCGCTAAAACAATGTGCAGATCTGGCTACATGTGACTGACCATGGTAACTGACAGATAGTGGAGGATAGGAGAATTCTGACTGAAACAGTCTGCCAATGGCAGGCTTATACCCACAGTTTACTTCCTGTGAGTCAGACTAGCTCTTGGGTACAGGGATGACATAACTTTGGCTTGCTACCCAACGGTAACTTGTTTGCTTAGCTTTAATTACCAATTGGTCATTGCGTTTCATTACATTCCAGTTAGCTTTAGGTCGGCACAGCTCAGAGCAAGAAAAAAAACAAAAAACAAAAAACGAAAAAACAAACTACTGATATTAGCACTGCACTAACCTTAAGCTAGCTCTGAAATGAGCAAACGTAAGAATAAATAAGAAATTGCCTGGAAGCCGTTGAGGTCAGTGTAGAAATGGTCACCACTGGCAACATCTGTGACAAGCCGCATCACAAGCTCTCTGTTGACCTCTGACCTTATATCAACCAGGTTGGACAGCTCTACCGAGTGCCCCTCTAGGCCTGGAAAATAAATACCACAACATTATCAAAAATAAACGTTGTTGCTACTAGCATAACATGGTGTAGTAAAAAAAAAAAAGAAGAAGAAAAAAGGACCTAATATAGCATAAGCAAAATAATATGGACGCAAACAACATAGAGAGAGAAGGCCGAATCACTAAGATTTATTGCAATAAGACAGAAAATGAGAGTGCAGTATGATGGTTTGAGCATCAGTGGAGGTGCTGAGTGTTTGCTAAACAGAGTAGAATATATGGCGGTGAATGGCACTAAATGCTGCAAAATGATCATCACAGTCTATTTCAAATATTCATTAGTGATCACTGTCTTTGCTACATAGCTTAATGTTTATACTGAATACAATATTATTTGCCGACATGCAGTCGATGATTGTGATATGATCTCACTTTCAGAACATTTCCCCATAATTGAAGCTACACGATCTCTTTTGGTAAGCAAGCTCATGAATAGCACAGGCTCAGGCTGCTCTGGTCAGAACTCAGTAATGAGGCATTTTAGTGTTGGGCAGTTTACATGCAGTTTATATGTCATGACTACAGAAAAATGCACGCTTAATACTTCAGGACAACACATCATAGATAAACTAAAAAAGTAGTTAAAAGCGCGTGCTAACTCTGTGCCGCATAATGTAGTAATACAAAGTATTAGAAAATATCTTCACACACGTGCACACGCAAAAATGCACATCATTACCTTCCACATGAAAGAGGCGGAGCGTGTGGGTGAAGTGTTGGAAGCAGGACGTGATTTCAGAAAAGACAGGCCCCCTGGTGACCCGCACCTGGGGTGGGAGGGAGGCAGAGTAGGGCTGCGGGAGAGAGAGAGAGAGAGAGAGAGAGAGAGAGAGAGAGAGAGAGAGAGAGAGAGAGAGAGAGAGAGAGAGAGAGAGAGAGAGAGAGAGAGAGAGAGAGAGAGAGAGTGAGGCTGGGTCATTGTTAGCTTTATTTTACAACCTAGCTTTAGCTTAAGTGTAGTTTAACTCTACTTCTTGAAAAACACTTGGCCTTACTTTAACCTAGCTTTCATGGAAACCTCTCGCTATGAAAAACTCATAATTTAGCCTAGCTTTAACCTCACCTCGCTTGTGCTGCCATCTCTCTCTATAAAACACATAATTTAGCCCAGTTTATACTTGCAACGATGCAACAATTCATGGTGCATCTCATCCCATCTCATCATCAGCTGCTTCTCCGGGGTCGGGTCACAGTGGCAGCAAGCTAAGTAGGACATTCCAGATGTCCCTTTCCCCAGCAACGCCCTCCAACTCCTCCTGGGGATCCCAAGGCGTTCCCATGCCAAATTGGACATGCAGTCCCTCCAGCAAGTTTTGGATCTACCCCGAGTCTCCACCCAGTTGGATGTGCCCAGAAAACCTCAAAAGGAAGGCGCCCAGGAGGCATCCTCAACAGATGCCTGAAACACCTCAACTGGCTCCTTTCCAGGCGAAGGAGCAGTGGCTCTATTCCAAGCTCCCTCCGGGTGTCCGAGCTCCTCGTCCTATCTATGATAGATAGTTGTATCATAGATATGCGAAATATCATATGATACACCCTATCATATGATACATAGCCTATGTCTGGGCTCAGCCGCCCAGACACCCTGCGGAGGAAACTCATTTCAGTCGGTTGTATCTCACCCTTTCGGTCACTATTCAAAGCTCATGACCTTAGGTGAGGGTTGGAACGAAAATTGACTGGTAAATTGAGAGCTTTGCCTTGCGGCTCAGCTCCCTCTTCATCACAACGGTCCAGTACAATGTCTGCATTACTGCTGATGCTGCACCAATCCACATGTCAAACTCCCGCTCCATCCTACCCTCACGCATGAGCAAGACCCCGAGATACTTGAACTCCTTCACTTGAGGCAACAACCCATCCCCAACCCGGAGGAAGCAATCTCCTAATTTCCGGTAGAGAACTATGGCCTCAGACTTGTGTAATGATCTGTGCCCTCTGGCTATGTTAACTTATAACATTAATAAAGCAAGGACGACTTCTCTCGTGCTGGGTGTTTATTCACCGACCGGATTCAGACTGACGTTGTTACGTACATCACGTGACTTTGTTGTGGTGTTACAGAAAGCCGTAAGGGACATTAGCAAACCAAATATTACTAGCAAATATTACAACTTGGAGGTGCTGACTCTCATCCCGGCCATTTCACATTCATCTGCAAACCACCCCAGTGCGCGCTGGAGGTCGCGTTTAGATGAAGCCAACAAAACCACATCATCTGCAAAGAGCAGAGATGCAATTCTGAGGTTCCCAAAATGGACACACTCCTCACCTTGGCTGCGTCTTGAGATCCTGGCCGTAAATATCACAAACAGAATCGGAGAGAAGGGAGAACCTTGATGGAGTCCGACACCCACCGAAAACGTGTCTGACTTTGAGCCAAGAATGCGGACACAGCTCTCACTTTGGTTATACAAGGACCGGATGGCTTGTAGCAACTGCCCATGTACCCCATACGCCCCCAGTACCCCCCACAGTGTGTCCCAGGGTACATGGTCGTAAGCCTTCTCCAAATCCACAAAACACATGTAGACTGGCTGGTCAAACTCCCATGTCCCCCTCAGCACTTCCGCAAGGGTAAAGAGTTGGTCCGTTGTTCCACGTCCAGGACGGAATCCGCATTGTCCCTCCTGGTTCCGTTTCCAGCACCCTAGATTAGACTTCCGCGGGGAGGCTGAGCAGTGTGATGCCCCGATAATTGGAGCACACTCTCCGGTCATCCTGTGGACCCACGACCCGCGGGGATGAGCATTAGGGTAGGGTGCAATGCAGGCCGGGCAGCAGGCAAAGGCAATGACCGGAGCGTGCTGACCTCCGGCATCGTAGACTGATCCTCGGGACGTGGAATTCATGGTGCACTGACATTAAAATAGTCTACATACCGCCACAAGACACTGCCGCGGCGGGACTGGACGAACTGTATGGTTCCAAAAACAGGCAGGATACCTTGCACCCTGAGGCCATTTCAATTGTGGCAGGGGACTTTAAGCACTGTAACCTGAAATCTGTGCTATCAAAACTGTACCAACATGTCACCTGTCCAATCAGAGGCAAATATAATCTTGACCACTGTTACTCCATGATCAAGGCAGTTTACGAGTCTTTCCCATGACCTCACTTTGGGAAATCCGACCACCTCTCAGTGCTCCTGCTTCCTGCTTACAAAGAAAGTGAAGTGTGCGCAGCCTACTGCGAGGTCAGTACAGTGCTGGACTACAGCACATGAATCCAAACGTCAGGGATGTTTTGAATCAACAGACCGGTCAATCTTTTATGATTCAGCCTTCAGTTTGGATGAATACGCTTAAGCGGTCACTGGCTGTGTTAGATTCTGTGTGGATAATTATATCCAAGTGGACTATTTGCTCCTACCCCAACCAGAAGCCCTGGATTACCAGCGATACTCTCTCGAGGATGAGGAAGCGTACTGCTGCTTTTAAATTGAAAGACAAATGCTACAACAACAAAAAAAATCCAGACATGACTTAAGGAAAGCCATCATAGACAATATAGATATAAACTGACTGGAACATGACTACAGTGGCTGTGACTCACAGTGCATGTGGAGCGGGCTGCAGGCAATTACGGACTATAAATCAAAATCATGTGTGCCTATCAACACCTCTGCCTCTCTCTTGGATAAGCATCACAACTTTAATGCCTGCTTTGAAGCTCACAACTTAGACCCAGTGACAGCAGCATAGTGCCCACCCGATAACGTTGACCTATTGTTGACAGAGACTAATGTGAGTAAAACGTTTAAAAGGGTTAAGGCTTGTAAAGCTGCTGGCCCAGACGACATCCCTTCCCCGTCCTTAAGGCATGTTACAATAGGTTTTTATTGAAATTTTTAACTTGTTCCTGTCATTGTGTGTGGTTCCAGTGTGTTATAAGAAAACCACCATTTTGCCTGTGCGTAAGAAAACATCTGCCTCTTGTTGTGTCCTGATGAACTGATCCAACCTTCTTTGATTTTCTTACCTGGATTATTGAGCATGCATCAAGCAATCTGCCTCTCGCCTTAATGATTACCAGCCTGTTGATTTTACCTGTTACCATGAAGTGCTTTGAAAGGCTGGTCATTTCATACATAAAATGTAACATTCCTGTTACCCTTGACCCATTACATTACATTGTCTACTGTTCCAATATATACTACGTAGATCATGTTATCTCCCTTGCTCTTCATACTGGTTTAGTGCACTTTGAAAAGATATATACCTATGTCAGAATGTTGTTTATTGATTACAGTCTGCTTTCATCACAGAAAGCTGAATCAGTTCATCCGGACACAACATTTATTGAGAGAAACGTTTCATCACTCATCTAACTGACCTTGTTGCGAGATTCAAAGCGGGCATAAACGTTGAAAAGCTCATCCAGAATAGAGGAAGAGGTGTTGATAGGCACACATGGTTTATATTTATAGTCCGTAATCACTTGCAGTCCCCTTCCAATGTTCTGCGAGTCACAGCCACTGTAGTCATTTTCCAGTTTGCCCCTATATTGTCTTTTAGTGTAAGAGTGACGAAACAGATGAACTGTTTCAACTTTCTGTGATTTCCTTACCTGGGTTATTGAGCATGCATAAAGACAGTTCTGCTTTTAATACAGTTGTACCTTCCAAACTGGTGTTGAAAGGTCTTGGTCTTGGTCTGGGCAACTCTCAATGATTGACTATTTGGTTTCCTGACAGGCAGGCCCCGGACTGAGAATGAGTAAAACATACTCATCCACATTAGTTCTTAGAACAAACGTGTCTCAGGTCTTAGTCCCCTATTGTACAGTCTATTTACACACGCCTGCATTGCCAAATATGACAACAGTATCATTAAATTTGCAGATGACACCACAGTGATTGGACTAATTAGTGACAGTGATGAGAGGGCCTAGAGGAGGGAAGTGGAAGCTTTAACTCTATGGTGCCATGATAACAACTTCTCTTTCAATGTCAATAAGACAAAAGAAACCATTGTTGTGACACGATCACTGGCCAGAGGGTCGGCAGCCAACAGGTGAGACATCTCCCTGTCGGCCAGTATGAGTGGCACCTGCCCTTGATTGGCCTGTGATGAGGTGCACCTGTGCTGGGGGCTATTTGACCGGCTGATTTGCAGACATACGCTGTCGAGTCTTGGAAAAGCTTAGCGTCGGTCTGCGGATGCCCGTGTCTCCTGAACCCTCGCCAGCCTCCTGAACCCTCGCCTGCCTCCTCTGTGTGAGAGAATGTTTCCCGTGTTTGGTATTTTGTGTTAATTCGTGTTTGCATTTTTGCCTGCCCTGTTTGGCAGTGGTTTTTGGTTATTGTATGTTTTCCGGAGTCCAGTAAAGCGACTTAATACTTGACAACTGCCTCTGCCTCGTCTCTGCGATTGTGTCCAAACACCCGGCGTTACAGCAAGACTCGACCAGACATGGACCCAGCAGAGTTAGAACAGTTGCGCGTCGCCGTTACCGCCCAGGGTGCAGCTCTGGGCAAAGAGCACACCAAGCTGCAATCGCTGAAGGCGAGCATCCGCTCCATCTCCAGCCTGGTTGGAGAGATCCGCCCCATGCTTCAGAGGCAGGCAGCGGATCACTCCCAGCTGCAGCAGGTCCAGGCTCAACAGCAGCAGTTGATGGCCGCCATCACTAGCCTCACCACCACTCCCCCGCAGCAACAGCATGCCCAGGCGGCACCACCAGCGCCAGCAACACCGAACCCGACCGTCTCTACTGACCAGCCTTCCACTCTATCCCGACTCCCAGAACAGAACCTGCCCTCCCCCAGAGAAGTATTCTGGGAACCCGGAGACCTGCCGCCAGTTCCTGGTCCAATGTGAGCTAGCCATTGTGGCTCAGCCCTCCAAGTTTGTAAACGAGATGGCTAAGGTCTCATTTATTATATAGCTCCTGTCTGGCCCTCCCCTGGCATGGGCCACTGCTTTGTGGGAGCAGCGTGTGCCTGCCTGCCAGTCCTACCGAACCTTCGTGGAGGAGCTGCGCCGAGTTTTTGACCACCCTATGATGGGACAGGAGGCAGCCAAGCGACTATACGCCCTGCGACAGGGAGGGGAGACAGTAGCAGACTACACCGTCAAGTTCCGCACGCTGGCAGTAGAGAGCAAATGGAACACTGCCTCCCTCCTCACCATTTATCAGCATGGACTGTCGGAGGACATTAAGGATGAGCTGGCTACCAGGGAGCAGCAGGACGACCTGGAGGAGCTCATTAAACTCGCCGTCCGAGTGGACAATCGCATCCGGGAGCGGCGGAGGGAGAAGAGGGTTTGGGGCGCCACTGGCCGCTTTCCGGCGCCTGCAGCCGCCCCCCCCCCGCACGCTGGGAGTAGAGGAGCCCATGCAGATCGGCAGGGCCAGTCTGTCAAGGGCGGAGCGTGTCCGCCGGCGGAGGGAAGGCTGCTGTTTGTACTGCGGAGAGGCTGGCCACTTCGTCGCCCACTGACCCAAGGCTCCAGCAAAAGACAAGACCCGTCAGTAGCTGGGGAGATTCTGACTGGTCGAGTCTCTATACTTCCTTCTCCACAGCCCCGTATGTTGTTGTCTGCCACCGTTTCCTGGGGCTCCCAGGCACGTCAGCTCAGCGCCTTTGTTGACTCCGTCGCCGCCGGGAACCTGCTAGACATTGCCCGGGCCCAGGAGTGGGACGTTCCCTCCCGACACTTGGAGGAGGACATTAATGTGACAGCCCTCGATAGCCGCCCCATCCTCCTTGCACCATCCTCATCACACTGGTCCTTTAGAATGATCAGATAACCCTTTAGAATGATCAGGTAAAACACATTCCTATTTCCATCAATGGGCCATCTTTTGAAATTGTGGACAGGTTTAGATTTCTCGGTTTACAAATCCTCATCATCATCATCAGCGGTCACTCGAAGCAAGTATGACTGTCCTGTCTATTGGGTTGTCTACTTGTGGTTCTTCAGATGGCTGTAGATGCCGATCCACGAGTCACATACTTTGGTGCACTGTGGACAGGGGAAAGTGGCGGTGGTTGGTGGTCGTGGTTGAAATTTTTTCTCTCTCTCGTTGCGGTGCTATCGCTTTTTCCCTGCGGCACAGTGGAGTTCCATTTCAGGACGTGCAGCTCCTTTCAGCATGGGTTTCTTCCTGGAGCGCCTATCCAGTGCCATGTGTTCCCAGTTGCTTGATCTGATGTTGAATTTTTTCAGACTGGCCTTGATATTGTCCTTGAAATGTTTATTTTGCCTGCCGGGAGCTCACTGACCTTCCTTCAGCTGAGAGTACAGGATCTGTTTGGGGAGACGTGCATTGGACATGCAGATGAGATGGCCTGTCCATCGGAGTTGGTACTGCATTATTGTTGTGGTGATGCTAGTCATGTTGGCTTCTTCCAGAATACTGATGTTGGTGCATCTGTCTGTCCAGCTCATCCTCAGGGTCTTTCGTAAGGATCTTTGGTGGTATTGTTCCACACTTCTCAGGTGCCTGCTGTAGGTGGTCCATGACTCTGCTCCATACAGCAGGGTGGGGAGAACAACAGTTTTGTAGACCAGGAGTTTTATTTGGGCCTTTAGGTTTCAGTCTTCAAAGACTTCGAAGACTTCTTCAAATACTATTTTCCTGAGTCTGGCGTAAGGGCCACTGGCACAACTTAGACCTCAGAGTCGATGTCAGCTTTTGAGGAGAGAAGGCTGCTGAGATAGGGGAAGTGATCTATGTTTTCAAGATTTTTGTTGTCCACTTTTATGGTGAGCTGGGTAGATGGCTGGTTGGGTGGAGGTTGACATAGGACCTGGGCCTTCTTGAAGTTTAATTCTAGACCCAGGGCCTTGTATGCCTTGACAAAGTCATTCAAAATGTCCTGGAGGTCTTCTGCGGAGTGAGCTATGATGGCGTTGTCATCTGCATACTGAGGCTCCATGATGGTGGTTTTGCAGACTTTGCTCTTGGCCTTGAACCTATTAAGGTTGAAGAGCCTGCCATCAGTTCTGTATGGGATTGTAAGTCCTTGTAGCAGCTCTTCACCAATGAGGTGGAGTATGGCAGCAATAAAATGGCAAACAGGGTGGGTGTGATAATGCTTCTCTATTTGACCCCTGTTTCCACAATGAAGGGCTCTGACTCAGAGCTGCTGTTGCTGAGCACTGTGACTGACATGCCATCATATAGAAGCCTCAATATTCTGATACAGCCATATCTTGATAGTATGGTCCATAGAGCCTGATGGTCTACTGAGTTAAAGGCCTTTGACAGGTCTATGAAAGACATGTACAAAGGCTACCTTTGTTCACAGCATTTTTCCTGGAGTTGGCATAATGTAAATATCATTTCTGCTGTACCTCTGGATGGGTGGAAGCCACACTGAAATTCTGGGAATACTTCCTCAGCCAGTGGTAGCAATCTGTTTGTGAGGATGCAAGAGAGGACTTTGCCTGTTGTTGACAGGAGTGAGACACCCATCTAGTTTCCACATTTTGCTTTGTCCCCTTTTTTGAATATGGCCACTATCAGAGCACCCCTGAGCTTTGAGAGAAGTTCTTCTTTTTCCCAGACCTCGTGGAAGAGGACATGGATGTGGTACAGGAGCTCTGGCCAACCTTCCTTTAAGAGCTCAGCTGGGATCCCATCTGGACCAGCGGCCTTGTTATTCTTAAGGCTCCTGATGGCATCTTGAACCTCTATCATGGTGGGAGGTTCCCCAATGTCTTCTCTTATGGGACTCTGGGAGATACGGTTGGCAATGTCTGGTTCAGCTGTGCTGTTACGGTTGAGGAGTTCCTGGAAGTACTCCTTCCATCAGGCGTTAATGGACTCATTGTCTTTCAGAAGCCCCTGCCCATCCGTTGAGTGCAGGTGGTTTAACCGCGGTTGCTTGGACCATAGACGGCCTTAGTAGCACTGAAAAAGACTCTGGTGTCACCTGAGTCTGTCAGTCATTGGATTTCCAAAGCCTTTTCTGTTCACCAAGAGTTCTTAAGCTACCTCACCCATCTCTGGATGTCCGCCTTGGCTCTCAAGTGAGCCACTCTTTTAGCCTTGCAGGTTACATCATTTTGCCTGGCACGAAAGGCTTTAATTTACTTGGAGATGAGCTGCTCTATCTCTGTGTCATTCTCATCAAACCAGTCCTGGTGTTTCTAGACTTGTACCCAAGGGTGGCTTGCAGGTGTCGAGGATGGTGGATTTGGGCAGGCTCCAGTGTTTCCCAATGTCATCGGCATAGTCCTGTTGGGAGGGGGGGGGTCTCCAAGAGAGGCCTGGAGTCGCTGCTGGGTGGCAGTTTCATTCAGGATCTGCTTCTTTTGAACCCTCCTCTTCCTCCTGAGTGTGATGGACATTGCGGAGCGGATGAGGCGATGACCTGTCCAGCAGTCATCTGCATCGATTATGGCCCTCGTGTTGTTCACGTCCCAGTGGTCCCTGATTCGTACAATGATATAGAAGACATAGGACAATATCAAGGAGATGCTACTGTTTGGAACGGGGGTGTCTCCAAGATGCCTTACATTTATTTTTCTGGCAAAACAGAGTGTTAGTGATTATGGGGTCGTACTGAGCACATTTGGTTAGAAACAGAACTCCATTGGAGTTGATGTTCCCGATGCTTTCCTTTCCTATAGTGCCCTTCCAGAGGTGTTGATCCCGGCCGAACCTGGCGTTGAAGTCTCATACACAGTAAAAAAAAACTGAGTGTTAATTTAACTCCGAGAGTGTACATTTAACTCCGAGAGTGTACAAGTGGATCCTTTCGGGTCCATTTGTACACTCTCAGAGTTAAATTAACACTCAGGAAGTTAAATTAACACTCAGCATTTTACTGTGTAGGAGAATAATCTTATCCTCCATGGGGTTTCTTGACATTGTCTCGTCTAAGCAGGCATGGAAGGTCTCTTTTACTTCCTCTTTAGAATCTAAAGTAGGGGCATAGGCATCACAACTGTTGCCATCTGGTTTGTCATGAGACGCTCACTGATCCCCACAGGAAGTTCAGAGAGGTGACTGATGACCTGTTTCCTGAT